>NW_016160469.1:0-10682 GCF_001687245.7 Rhagoletis zephyria | reverse complement strand
ACCTCCCATATAAATCGAATTTTTATACTGCATATCTCTGAAAGTATTCATGGTACAGTACTGGAACTTCGTATGGAGATATGTATATAGTTGAAATCAAGCCCATACTCATGGAGAAAATTTGGGCTATTTGAAAAGGGGTGTGAGGCCTACAAACGTACCGACCTTTAGCTATCTTTGAATGAATTTTTCTATTCTTCTGTAGGTGTGTTTGTGGTCAGAAGTGTGGTTGAAGGTCAGATTAAATCGACCTGTTGCACCATTGAGTATATCGAACGCTCCTGCGTTGCAATTGGCCCAATGGATGTGATTTTCCAATATTATTATGCGTTCAAACTTTTAAGGTATTTCGTCTGAAATAAGTATATGTATATTGCATTTCTGTAGAACAATGATTCGCACCCATTTTGAAATTGCCACCTACTATACTGTAAAGCTTCTAGGACATTCACTATAGAACCGGGTCATTGTTGCCGCCAGGGAGTGAAGAGGAAAAAATTTATTTCGCTTTGCGAATAACCGTGCTATGAAATGCCGCACAACTGGAGAATTTCAAGAACGGATATAACACTTTCCTTAGGTTATTTAAAGCGGCAAATGACCACCAAACCTTAATCTTAGCAGACAAATGTGCCAATGAAAATCGTAAACGTGAATTGTTGGTGAAAATGTTGGACCAAAAAGTTTCAATAAAATATATAAAAATTTTGGGCGGGACGAAGTTCGCCGGGTCTGCTAGTTACTAATAAAATGAAATAAATAACACTAAAAAATACCTGGAAAGTTATGTATATTTTCTGGTAGGTTCTTTCGAGTAAAACAACAATCGAAATATGAAATTTGCCAAACCGTTAAAAACCGGGTTTTCGTACTTTTGCGCACTTATAAGCCTGTAACTTAGTTCATTATAAACCGAGTTTCGGGTTATTGCCGGGTTTAAAAAGAAGAAACTTGGGCCTTTCGAACGATATATATGCGAATAAAAAAACCTTAAGAGATCTGTGCGTATTTACCCACCAAACACCTTCTTTTACTTTTTTTTCAAATTTCGTGAGCTTTTTACGCACTATTTTATAAGAAAACTATACTAGTCCTAAATTGATTGTAAAACTAAATTTAACAACGAGTAAAACGAATGTTTATTTTCAAAAATCGGATGAAACTTTACTGAGTTATTAAACTTTTTATGAAAACAAAATTTTTGCAAAAATATTATTTTTCGCTATACAACTCAAAAATGTTTGCTTGACCGCTTTTTTTTAATTTGACGTTTTTTATGATTGCAAGGTATGGTCATTCCGAGAGCCGGATCAAATAGGCAGGAAAAACGTTTTAAACATCCCATTGGCCAAATCTGGATGCAAATAGCAACGCTTTTTGTCATCTTAAAGTGGTGTTCCCAAAATTAAGTGAAGCCAAAATAAACGAAGGTATTAATTTTTTATTATCTCATCTAATACGTTGTCATCGGTTTTATATCTTTTCATGAATTTTAGGTTTTTTCATAGGACCTCAAATTCGTAAAATTTTGAGCGAAGTGAGCTTTTTGAACGAGCTAAGCTCTGTAGAAAAACGTGCATGGAAGTGTTTTGTAGCACTATGCAATAATTTCGTTGGAAGCCACAAAAGCGAAGACTACGTCACGATTGTGAACGAATTTTTGAATGCTTACGGTGGAATGGGTTTTAACATGTCGATATCAATTCATTTCCTTCATTTGCATTTGGACTTCTTCCCACATAATTTGGGCCAGTTCAGTGATGAACAAGGCGAACACTTTCACCAAGAAATAGCTACAATTAAAAAAACGTCTCGGAAGAAAAAATAAAATCACAATAATAATGAGGCCAACAACCGCGCCAAGTTTGGGGGAAATTGGTGGAGCGGTTACCGAGATAGATAGATGTAATCATAAGTGGGCGTGGCTATACCCATTTCCCAAAAATTTATAATATTATTATTTTTCGTCTCAAGATCCTTGTAAATATCAATTTTGAGTGACTTAGTTTAACTATTTACCAAAATATCGCAGTTTTCGTATTTCTGAAAACTTCCGTTATATGGGAGGTCGGCGTGGTTATTGTCCGTTTTTTTCCATTTTCAATACCATCCGTCCTACGCTGAAAAAAGTACACATACCCAGTTTCGTTAAGATATCTCAATTTTTACTCGAGTTATCGTGTGCACAGACGGACGGATGGACGGACGAACAGACAGTCACCGTTTAATCGATTTATTTTTTCAATAAGATCATTTATGTATACATTTGTCTATATCTATCTCGATTCGTTGTGGCTGTTACAAACAACCGCTATTTGAACAAAGTTATAATACCCTTGTGTACAAGTGCGCTTGGGTATAAAAATGATTTCAATGAGAAACCGATTATGCTTAATTAAGAAAAAAACAGCCAAGAAAACACTTTTGAGTAGTAAAGACAAAAATAATATTTTTTGCTAAAATTTTGTTTTCATAAAAACTTTGATAACTCAGTAAACTTCCATCCGACTTTTGAAAGTAAACACTCGTTTTACTCATCATTAAATTTAGTTTTACAATCAATTTAGGATTAGTATGGTTTTCTTATAAAAAGGCCTACCAGAAAATATACATAACTTCCCAGGTATTTCTACTTTATGCCTTTTTGTAGCACTGTGTAATTATTTGGTATTTCCGGATTTATTGGATATTGGAAAATAAATATATGTAGTTATGTAAGCTTTAATTTTGCGAGTGCATAACTTGGCGGGTGCACATTTGCCCGCTCCCCCGCGCCGTCGCCCCAACCCTTCTCTGCAATAACTGGTTTTATGTTTTCCAAACAAAAGTTTTAAAAAGCGAAATAAAACCATAATGGCTTTATTTCCATTTCTAGTTGGAAAATAAGGCCGCATCGAAATTATGATTTTATTTCCAATCGCCATTATGGCCTTATTGCGTATGGTGTTATTGCACCACACCATCATCACTACTAGAGCTGCAAAACTATCGAGGGTTGGACCATTCGATCGATACTATCGGTAAGAGAAAAAATATGAGATCCTTACTACGGTACGATTTATATTCAATATGGTAATATTAGTAGAAAAAACGGAGATTATTATTTTAAGCAACAAATACAACACGTTCAAGTCCAACTTTTAAACAATTTACAAAAACGAGGAAAATACGAGTTTTTCGATTAATCAAAATTTCGAGTTTTTTAATTAGATTTCTTAGAAAAATGTTGAGTATGCACTTTTGTAATTTGAAGTAGCTAGGGCTCGCCGTAGATTTTTCTCAATTTTTTATGTTGAAGGTTTCCGATAGTATCGCGATAGTGGCTACCATTCATCGATAGTGGTTTCAAATCGAAACTATCGATACTATCCATAGTGCCATCAATAGTTTTGCAGCTCCTATTACTACTCTTCTTCTTCTTTTTTGGCGCTGTAACCGCCTAAGCGATTTTGGCCGAGTTCAGCAAAGCACGCCAGTCGTTTCTCCTCTGTGCCAACTGACGCCAATTGGAAACGCCAAGTGAAGCCAAGTCCTTCTCCACCTGATCTTTCCATCGCAGTGGGGGCCTCCCTCTTCCTCTGCTACCACCAGCGGGTTCCGAGTTGAATACTTTCAGAGCTGGAGCGTCGGTGTCCATTCGAACGACATGACCAAGCCAGCGGAGCCGCTGTATTTTAATTCGCTGCACTATGTCCATATCGTTGTAAAGCTCATACAGCTCATCGTTCCATCGTCTGCGGTACTCGCCGTCGCCAACGCGTAAAGGCCCGTAAATCTTCCGCAAAATCTTTCTCTCAAACACTCCAAGAGCCGCCTCATCGGATGTTGTCATTGTCCATGCTTCTGCGCCATATACCAGCACGGGCATGATGAGTGACTTATAGAGCGTGGTTTTCGTACGTCGAGAGAGGACTTTACTCCTGAATTGCCTACTCAGTCCAAAGTAGCACTTGTTGGCAAGAGTGATTCTACGTTGGATTTCAATGCTGACATTATTATCGGTGTTAATGCTGGTTCCCAAGTAAACGAAATTCTCTACTTTCTCGAAATTGTAACTGTCAACAGTGACGTGGGTGCCAAGGCGCGAATGTGCTGACTGTTTGTTTGATGACAGGAGATACTTCGTCTTGTCCTCGTTTACCACCAGACCCATGCGCTTTGCTTCCCTATCCAACTTGGAAAAGGCAGAACAGACTTCGCGGTTTTTGTTACCGATGATGTCGATGTCATCGGCATAAGCCAGCAATTGCACGCTCTTGTAGTAAATTGTTCCTGAGCGGTTCAGTTCTGCAGCTCTTATTATCTTCTCCAACATCAGATTAAAGAAGTCACATGAAAGGGAGTCGCCCTGTCTGAAACCCCGTTTTGTGGCGAACGGCTCGGAGAGGTCTTTTCCAATTCTGACGGAGCTGGTGGTATTGCTCAACGTCATTTTACACAGCCGTATGAGTTTTGAGGGGATGCCAAATTCAGACATAGCGGCGTATAGGCAACTCCTTTTAGTGCTGTCAAAAGCGGCTTTAAAGTCGACAAATAGGTGGTGAGTGTCGATCCTTTTCTCGCGGGTCTTTTCCAAGATTTGGCGTATTGTGAATACCTGGTCTATGGTGGATTTGCCAGGTCTAAAGCCACACTGATAAGGCCCAATCAGTTCATTGACGGTGGGCTTCAGTCTTTCACACAATACGCTCGATAAGACCTTGTAACCTATGCTTAGAAGGCTGATCCCGCGGTAGTTGGCGCGAATGGCGGGGTCACCTTTCTTGTGGATTGGGCAGAGCACACTTAAATTCCAGTCGTCGGGCATGCGTTCATCTGACCATATTCTGCACAAGAGTTGATGCATGCACCTTATCAACTCCTCGCCGCCGTACTTGAATAGCTCAGCTGGCAGGCTGTCAGCTCCAGCGGCTTTGTTGTTTTTCAGCCGCGTTATTGCTATACGTACCTCGTCATAGTCAGGCGGTGGAACGTCGACTCCGTCATCATCGACTGCGGGCTCGGGTTCTTCTTCTCCACAACTTTCCGTGCTGCTACCATTTAGTAGGGCGGAAAAGTGTTCCCTCCATAATTTAAGTACGCTCTGGACATCAGTTACTAGGTCGCCATTATTGTTCTTACAGGAGTGCGCCCCGGTCTTTAAACCTTCCGTAAGTCGCCTAACTCTCTGGTAAAATTTTCGGGCATTCCTCCTGTCGGCCAGCATTTCAAGCTCTTCGCACTCACGTATTTCTGCCTCTCTCTTCTTGTTGCGGCAAATACGTCTCGCTTCCCTCTTCAGATCCCTATAGCGGTCCCACATAGCGCGCGTTGCGCCCGATCGCAGCGTGGCCCTGTAGGCGGCATCTTTTTTCTCTGCAGCTTCCTGACACTCCTCATCGTACCAGTTGTTCTTTCGGGCTCGCTGAAATCCGACTACTTCTTCGGCGGCGGTACTTAATGAGCGGGAAATGTGGTTCCACTGCTCGCATATGTCGGTTTGTTGAAGAGTGCTCTCTGAGAGCAGGTGTGAGAGTCGAGTAGCGAAAGCGCTGGCTGTCTGTTGTGATTGCAGCTTTTCGACGTTAAGCTTTCCTTGCATATTTGGGCGCACATTTTTTGCTGCACAGAGGCGGGTGCGTATCTTGGCTGCAACAAGATAGTGGTCCGAGTCGATGTTTGGGCCTCGGAGTGTGCGTACGTCTAAAACACTGGAAGCGTGCCTTCCGTCTATCACAACATGATCGATTTGGTTTCTCGTTTTTCGATCCGGAGACAGCCAGGTAGCTTGATGGATCTTTTTATGCTTGAACCTAGTACTGCATACTACCATGTTTCGGGCCCCGGCGAAGTCGATCAGCCTCAATCCGTTGTCGGACGTTTCGTCGTGGAGGCTGAATTTTCCGACGGTGGTTCCAAAGATCCCTTCTTTGCCCACCCTGGCATTGAAGTCGCCAAGCACGATTTTGATATCATGACGGGGGCAGCGCTCGTACGTGTGCTCCAAGCGCTCATAGAAGAGATCCTTGGATGCCTCATCCTTCTCTTCCGTCGGGGCATGGGCGCAGATGAGCGAGATGTTGAAGAATCTCGCTTTGATGCGGATTGTGGCTAGACGCTCGTCCACCGGGGTGAACGACAGTACTCGGCGACGGAGTCTCTCTCCCACCACAAATCCAACTCCGAATTTGCGCTCCTTTACATGGCAGCTGTAGTAGACGTCGCAAGGCCCCAGACATTCTTTGCCTTGCCCCGTCCAACGCATTTCTTGGATGGCGGTGATGTCAGCTTTTGTCCTTACGAGGACATCAACCAGCCGGGCAGAGGCACCTTCCCCATTAAGGGTCCGGACATTCCAGGTGCATGCCCTCAAATCGTAGTCCTTTAAACATTTGCCGTGGTCGTCATCATAAGGGGGGGTCTCATCCGAGGCTTTGCCTTGCTTCTTCACTGGAAGTGGTTTTTACGTGGCGGGTCCCAAGCCCAGCGCACAACCCATTGCTGGGACGGGGGTGGTTTCGCAACCAAATACACGTTTATATAGCGAGCCGCTTGCTCCAAGCAGACACCCGCTTGCAGCCGCACCTACTGGTGAACAGACGCTGCAGACTTCAGTGAGCCCTTAAACCGAATAAGTCAGAGTGGCCCCACCGAAGCTCCCTCTCTTTCTGCCGTGACCCAAGGCTCCACTCGGATTGGTTACCGCATCTCGCACATGGGTTGCTCACGTTGCCCAGAGTGCGCGAACGAGGACGCAAGAGTCGGGATTGAGTATAGCCATGCAACTGTAACTGCATACCCAGCGCAATGACTATACCCCATTGCACTCCAATTATCGATACTATCCATAGTGCCATCAACAGTTTTGCAGCTCTAATTACTACAGCGACGTTGAAACACGTGCCGGACGGCGAAGGGTATGCATGGATAATGAATTTATTTAAATACCATCGGATAGAAGAAAACTGTGTTTATTGAGCTTAAATAAATATTCGTTTATGGTTCTTTTTATACTTTTACTTTCGCAATATTTTTCCCCCTTTTTTATTTTCTATAAATTGTTTCAGCTACTTACTATTTTACCACAAGAACATTTTGGAATATGAATAGACATGTTAAACGTAATAATAGCAATAAAAATCATACTAAATCGTACCACAGCAAAGTACATTTGCAATAACAACAAATAAATAATTAAGGTACTACGTATTGTGGTCGGTGTTATGCAGACAAACTTTTTGTGGTTTTTATGCCTATTGCCAACACGAAATGAAAATTGCAGATGAACATACATGTTAATATTAATTAATTTTACAGATTATAACGAAAACGGCATTAAAACTATTTTTATACATAAGAATGTAATAAATTCGTATGTTTTTATTCAATGCAATAAATGATTCAATGTAACTAGCAGAAGGTATGGGTATTTTTGTAATGAAAAATAAACAACACAATTTTTGTTTTAAGTAAAAGATATATGATCTGTTAATACAATTTGCTCTTGATTACAGCAGATTCACTGATTAAGCGCCGATTGATGATTTCATACACATTTTGATATTTTGAGCCAAAGGGGTTGGTCGGATTCTGCATTTCCACCTCCTTTTCTGCCTATGACCTCGGATAATTGCTGGACATATTCGTTACTTTTAAGGCCTTTGAAACGGTTGCCAAAGAAAATATATATATCTTTGAATCTTAGTCAACGGATAGGAATAATTCAGCGGAGTCATTTTCTTCAGAGCACCAATAAACGCCTTATTGTTGTCAAATGCCTCAAACTGTTTCACTAACAATGTAGCCTTCTGGTTTGCTTGGCAAATCTCTTTTTTCTTTTCGATCACGGTTCCGAAACTGCTGCTCTCAATGCTCGCTCCTAGTCGTTGAGTGTCTTCTGTTAAAAAAGCTGTTTTAAGACAAAAATTGTCAGGTGGAGAACGCAAATTTCCACTGTTAAACCATATATGTCTCCGAATTTCTACCATCGCTGTCTTTTGAACCGGTATTAGAATCAATTGGACACGATAGAGGGAACTCTACTTCCTCTGTTAATTTTGGTTCTCTCTCTCTAACTATCGATGATGTTTGGGATGGTATCCAGCACATCAAAAGCTCATGGCAAGTAGATGTTGATGGTTTCTCATCTTTTTTTTTTCAAAAATTGTTCAGCGCTTGCCTATGCACTTATGTTAACCTTTAATAAATCGTTAGAATGTGGACAATTCATAGGTGCTTGGAAAGTTACTTCGTTCACGCCTATTTTCAAAGCTGGGAATAAAAACGACATCGCGAACTATAGGCCTATTTCCAAACTTTCAACGGTTTCAAAGCTTTTTGAGTATATTATAAAACAAAAACTATACTTCGCTGTAAAACATAATATCTCTATGAATCAGCATGGTTTTATGGCTGGTAGGTCTACTGTCACTAATCTCGCTGTTTTTTCAGACTTTTGTATGTCGGCTTTCACTAACACACTTCAAGTTGATTTGGTTTATACGGATTTTTCCAAGGCTTTCGACAAAGTCTGTCACTCAACTTTAATCTCCAAACTAATAAAGTTTGGGTTTCACTCGACTTTCTTAAAATGGATAAAGTCGTACCTTTTCTATCGGAAATCTGTAGTCGTTGTTGATAATGTCTCTTCTTATGCTTTTATTGCCTCTTCCGATGTTCCGAAGGGCAGTATTTTGGGCCCCTTGTTCTTCGTAATTTTTATTAATGATATATCTCAATGTTTTCATTTCTCTGAGTTTCTTTTATACGCTGACGACATACAAATTTTTAAAACAGTATCAAGCCCGTCTGATTCATACAATCTTAAGTCAGATCCTAACAATGTCGTGGAATGGTGTGATAAGAATCGACTTCAAGTAAACATCAAGTGATGTTCTCATGTGTCATTTTCTAAGTGTAAGCATTTAACCTCTACCTCATATATTATAAAGAACTCGCGTCTTAATACTCTCAATGAAATTTCTGATCTGGGTGTAATCTTTGACTACACTTTCCAGTTTCTTGGCCGTTTGAATTATGTCATTACCAAGTCTTATTCTACACGTGCCTTCATGCGACGTTTTGCTTCCGATTTTACGGATCCATACACTTTAAAGTGACTATTTGTTTCGCTCGTTCGGTCTAAGCTGGAGTATGCCGTCTTTATATGGAGTCCATATCACCAGTGCCACATCAGTAGACTCGAACGCATTCAGAAGAATTTTCTTCGTTTTGCACTCAGACCGTTAAACTTCGCTCACCCGATTCCTTCTTACAACGCAATGTGTGCATTATTAAACTTAAAATCTTTGCAGGGTAGAAGAAGTTTACTTTTATTCTGTTTTGTTTATGATATCATAAACGGGATACATTACTCTTAGAGCGCATTAGTTTTCATATCCCACAAAAAATCTTCGGAGTAATGACTTATTCTTCCTAGAGCGGGTTAGAACTGTTTATGCTACGATGGCACCTTTGCTTAGAACATTGAAAGAGTTGAACCAGATTTCAAGTTCCTTGGCTTTTGAGTTTTCGCTATCTAAATATAATTTCAAATTATCGCTCAATAAATTTTTTAAATAACTACTTATTATGTATGTACATATAATTGTTGCAAATATAGATAGTTCTATGTAGTCTGTGAGAAATTTTGTATTTCTAGATTACAATTTGAATAAATAAATAAATAAATAAAATGTAAAAACAGATATAAATATCTCTAAACTCAATTATGCTGAAACTTGGCACGGAGAAAAATGATAGGTATTGGAAACAGGTTGGATATAGGTTGTTGTGGCAGACCCCGCACCAGGGGGACACACTTAGACATTAATTACATTGTCCATTGTGTTACCACATTACACAAGTTCTTTGAACGGCACTAAGATAATCTGTGATAAAAAACTAAGAGAAGCTCTGGGTGCTCAAAACAATGTTCCGCATGCAGCTAATGTCCACTTTTCAGAGAGATTTTCAGGAGTGTCGAAGAAATGAGCACCGATNGGAACTATTAAACTCTTAACCAACTTTTTCTTTGTGGTTAAAGCAACATATTGCGAAGTAATTCTAAGATATCGAAGAGTATATTATATCATTTCAGCATGCTACTGTAGCTACTTTCGTCACTCGTATTATATTTTTTGCTCACAGTTTTGTTAACATGATCCTCACAAGTTAGCGTAGAATTCATGACAAACCCAAGATTTTTAACTTTGTCAGCTAGTTTAAGTGGACTAGTACCAATATGCAATGGTGGAATCACGGAAAGCTCAATTTTTTCTTTAAATATAGGTAGCACATATGACTTCTGCGCATTAAGATGAACTAGGTTTTCCTTCGACCACTCAAAGATGGAGTGCAAATCCTCATTTAGCATATAGCTAAGGTCTTCGACCAACCCTATTCTGTTGGAGAGATACCGTTGAACGTCATCTGCATGCGCATGTACATGGGCATTTGAGCACGCCTGAAGAGATTGGGGCGAGTTCAGAGAGCTTATTACCAGACTTAACTTTTTGGAATCTATTACTTAAGTAATCTATCAGCAGCCTTACTGCGCTTTCACTGAAACTTTAATAGTTAGCTAACTTATTACACAACAATGTGTGATTTACGGAATCACAAGCTTTGGAGAAATAGGCAAACCAAGGTAAGGTGATCGAAAGGGTGACGAATATCATCCAACACTTTTACAATTGCCGTTG
>NW_016160468.1:57971-64241 GCF_001687245.7 Rhagoletis zephyria | reverse complement strand
TAAATTTATTTATAAAATATAAAGATAAATAAATAAATAAATAAATAAAACAGGGACCGAGAACAAAATGTATGATCGAAACTAAATGTCATTTACGTAGTTTTATTCCCAAGAACGTGTCAAAACCAAAACCAAAATGAGAACAAAACTGTNGGGACCGAGAACAAAATGTATGATCGAAACTAAATGTCATTTACGTAGTTTTATTCCCAAGAACGTGTCAAAACCAAAACCAAAATGAGAACAAAACTGTCGAGAACGTTCTCATTGGGAATTATATAAGAACTAAACCCTGTGGAACGTTCCCAGAGAGAACAAAATGCGAACAATACTTTCGGGAACATTTCTAAGAGAACAAAATGCTAACAAATTTTCTTCTGAACGTTTTGGCAAAGAAAAAAACGGGAACAAAATTCTAAGGAACTTACTCTCGAAGAACAATTTGGGAGCTAAAGTCCCAGGAATTTTGTTACAGAGAACGAAAAAGGAACAAATCTTCTCTGAACTATCTCATAGCGTTGCATTACTTTGAAATGTTTGAATATTAATGTTAATCAAAAAAGAACTGAAAGATAATTATGTATGCAAATAAAGGTAACGAAAGACTTAAGACACGAACTTTTCTTTCACAGAAAATGAAAAATTGTTCCATAAATGGACAGTTCAGCATAATGATAAACGATCTGGAAGTTGAAGTGATCCAGCTTTCCTCTGGCTTAGAATTAACAACCGTGGTTCTCACTGAAACAACTTTTCCTCCGAACACGCAGACGCCCCTCTCATTCTCAACGTTAAGTTCTCAAAACTTTTGTTCTCTAGCAGGACGTTCCCCAGACTTTTGTTCTTTTTTTCTTTTGTGATTTATTTTTCGCTCTGTGTACTTCGGTTCACCCTGGTGTTGATTTTTGTCAAGTAGTTACTTATTATCTAATAGTTGGTGCCGTTCCCCATATAATTGTTGTTGTCACATATTCTAATTTCGGTCGTTTATTTGGTTGGCCCCTTTGTATTGTTGTTGTTAGGCACTTGAAGTGCATTGGGTACATTAGGTTGGTAGGCCACTTCTGGTACAAAAAGTAAGGTGACAAAGCCTTATGCTTATTCATTCACCTAAAGATTTTGTACTTTTATTGTATCAGCTTGTTCAAATTATAGTTTCTTTTCACATAATATTTAAAGCTTTTAAAATCACAATTATTTAATGAAGTTTCCTTAAAACGAGAAGTAGGTTGATGAACGTATTATTGTGAAATAATTGTGGAAGAAATTTTAAAATTTGTTTCATTTCAACACAAAAATTGCTTCAACTGTCGGTCATCGTTTAGATTCGCAGGTGGGTGTGTCTCAATAATTTTATTTGTTACCGATCCGATATCTGTACGTGCATTACCAACTTCGTAAATATTAATATTTTAGACATGCCTAAAACAAGCTGGGTTTGGAAGTACGCTTGTGTGATGGTTGACGGATTTGTCAAGTGCAATGTATGTGGCACCAAGTTGCATTATGGAGGATCCACTTCAACTGTGCACAAGCATTTAAAACAGAAACACAAGCTTTCTGTATCGGTAAAGGAAAGGTATGTGCCGAAAAACTAACAAATAATTCTGTGTTTATTTCATTATGTACCAAAATGATAACAGAAGGCACCCTTAAAACCACATAAATTAAAAAACAGAAAACACAGTCGTAATCTAGACAGTTAAGTTTATACTCTGTTCCGTTTCATTAAGATTTTTGCCTAAAGATGAAAACGAAGGCGAACGCTCTGATTCTAGCATACATGAATCATTCAGTCCCAAGTCCGCAAACAGCAATGAACGAGGTGTTATAATTAAAAGACCGAGGGACTCATCATCATCGTCTTCGCAAGAAGCCACGTCTCATTGTCCGTCAAAAAGACAAGAGAATATTACCAAAGCTCTCGCAAAAATGATAGCTGTGCCAATTTCCCTTATCTTTTTCGCACAGTCAAGGATTTATTAACTTCATGAAAGAAGTTGATCCCGGATATAAGGTACCTTACCCCCAGGCAATAAAATCTCGCTTGGGACTTGCATACAATGAAGTGAGGGAAAAGATCACAAAGCGATTAGAAACAGTATCATCAGTTTCTCTGACAACTGATGAGTGGTCTTCATGATAATGCTAACGTCATGAAAGCAGCAGTCCGCCTTGATAATATAAATTGTGCAGGCCACACATTGCAGTTTTGCATTAAAGATGCATTGCAAAACATTGAGGAGTACAATATGATTCAAAGCAAAGCTCAGAAAATAGTTTCCCATTTCTAACATTCTAATATTGCTACGACAGCCTTAATTTACAAACAAAGACAGCTAGGAATTAACGAGGAACGTTTGGTTCAAAGCTGTCCTACTCGATGGGACTCCATTTATTTTATGTGCGATGTTCTTTACCGGAATCGCTCAGCTGTGTGTGCAATTTTAGGTGACAGAGCATACACAAACTCGTCAACGGCTCTCAATTTGGAGATATCCGAGCATGGATGGGGTATAATGGAAGGTTTAATAACACTTTTAAAGCCGCTACACGTAGCAACAAAATTTTTATGAAGCGAAACCAAAGTAAAATTTTCCGCAAAACGCCCAGTAGTCCAAACTTTATTTAGTAACCACTATGGACCAAAGCCCGAGGACAGTAACCCTGTGACCAACTTCAAATCCAGTATCATTTATTCCCTCAAAATGCGGTTAACACTCGAAGACGACTCTTGCACTTCTGAAGATTTTGAAGTATACCCAGAGCAGATATCTTGTTTTCTTGATCCGATATATAAAGATCTTCAGGTGGAAAATAGTAGTGTGGCAGCTAAAGTCCGTGCTCAGGTCAAACAAATTATCTCTGAAATGTCGACGACAGAGCTCACTGTAAAGGAGTCCGGAAAATGTGACGACCAAGAGTTGGATTTCCTGTTCGCTACGGAAGAACAAATGTCAGACACAATCTCTCAGTTTGAGCGCTATGTAGCGGAACCTGAGATAGCAAATAGATTGGACCCGCTTGTGTGGTGGCGCTCTAGAGAACACTCCCTCCCTGCAGTTGCGTCTTTGGCGAAGAGATATCTAGCCATTCCCGCCTCTTCAGCAAGCTCAGAAAGACTCTTCTCTACGGCAGGAAATATTGTAACGGCGAAAAGATCGTGTTTGGCCCCCGATTCGGTTAACTTGCTAGTCTTCTTGAATCAAAATAAAAACTGGTTGTAATGATAATGTAATTATTTTGTATACATAATTATTAACACTTGTTATGATAGTAACAACAAAAAAAGATCGTGTTATCACTGAGTCAATCTGATGATTTCTTCCCTGACAAATGGAATTTTGAGGTCTTGGTGAGTGGCATAGTTGGTAACATACCAAGAAGCATTAACTATACTTCTTAGGGCCTTATTTTGATACCGCTGTAGTATTTCTGTTTGAGTTACTCGCAGTACCCCATAGTTGCATAGCGTATGTCCAAACCGGCTTCAGCATAACTTTGTGCAGAAGGATTTTGTTTTCTAAACTCAGCTCAGATTTTGCAGCAAGCAGCCAGTACATTCTTAATGTTTTTAATGCAAGTTGACTTTTTTTCGCTTTAATATGCAATTTCCACGAAAACCTGAGATCAAGATGGATTCCCAAGTAATTGACTTGATTGATAAATAAGGTTGCAAATGGTCAAATGAAAATGCGTCATAATACAAAGAGTCTCCACACAAATAGTTATGCCTATGATTTCATTAATAGTACATAAATACATGGCGTATGAGTAACATTCTTACCTAGTCATATTTTATAAAAACGAAATTATCTGTTATTATTATTATTTTTTTAGCTCCCTACAGTTTAATACTTCTACAATCGTAAAATTATTGCTACTACCTTTAGATACGAATATATATTATAATATTTCCCCATATGGTATGGAAGATTCTTATAGATTTTCCCTATGTACGTTCGTTTGCGGTATATAATCGTAAATGCGTTTAATTTTTACCTCTCCACATTTTTTCGGGTGCCGGGTAATTACCATACGCACGCACGTGTTTGCAAAATGAAGTACTTTTGTATGGAAAATCATTTATGCGCATATATTTGAATAAAATAAACATATTTCGAAGATATCAACCAATACTTCCCATATTCCAAACGAAAGGAAAAATCTTGAATTTTTGATTAAAGAAAACAAAAACAAAATCATTCGAGCGGTTTTAGAGCATTTTGGTAATAAAAAAAATTTGTTAATTTTTTCAACAATTGTTTGCCTTAAAATGCTCAATATTTGTTGAATTTATATAAAATTTGTAAACGATAATATTTCTATTGCTCCAAAGAACTTATGTCCCGAAAATGAAAGTTATATCTGCAAATTATTAGTTGCTAGAGCACTTTAAAGGCTCAAAATTTACCCCAAAATAAGCCAAAATTTACCGTTGTTTCTACGACAAAAACCGAATTGGTTACTTCTAAAATCAATCTGTTGAAAGGCTTGGAATTTTATCATTGAAACGCCACACTTTTCTTTGAAATCGCTTCATATGTTAACTACTATTGATGCTATTTTTTCAGAAAATAGAAAGATTTTGCACTGTATTGTTAGTGGGCATGAAACTACTTTAAATACAGGTACGTTACTCACCAAAAACTAAAAATCTAAAAAAATTTACATAGCGCCTTTGCAAGTGGACTGCTCAAATTTGGAAACATGGATTTCCACGAGTTTTGTTAAAGAACGAACTATATTTTTATTTAAAAATATAACAAAAGTTCAATAACAACAAATATAATTCGTTAAAACTTGGCAAAGAGTGGTTCGGTTATAATTTTTTGACCACTGTGTGTATTTTTTTATATCTTTAATTGGACCTTCACATTGTAAATAAAGGAAGTACATAACAAAATAAAAAAAATATATGCTTTTTTTGCCTTTTTTTAAGCTCGTTTTGCCTTTTTCAAGTTTAAGTGCCTTAAAAACCTACATTTCAACATTCCGGGGGGGGGGCATTGAATTTTTTAAATAATTTTTGGAATTAATCATATCTTTGCAATTAGNAAATCGCTTCATATGTTAACTACTATTGATGCTATTTTTTCAGAAAATAGAAAGATTTTGCACTGTATTGTTAGTGGGCATGAAACTACTTTAAATACAGGTACGTTACTCACCAAAAACTAAAAATCTAAAAAAATTTACATAGCGCCTTTGCAAGTGGACTGCTCAAATTTGGAAACATGGATTTCCACGAGTTTTGTTAAAGAACGAACTATATTTTTATTTAAAAATATAACAAAAGTTCAATAACAACAAATATAATTCGTTAAAACTTGGCAAAGAGTGGTTCGGTTATAATTTTTTGACCACTGTGTGTATTTTTTTATATCTTTAATTGGACCTTCACATTGTAAATAAAGGAAGTACATAACAAAATAAAAAAAATATATGCTTTTTTTGCCTTTTTTTAAGCTCGTTTTGCCTTTTTCAAGTTTAAGTGCCTTAAAAACCTACATTTCAACATTCCGGGGGGGGGGCATTGAATTTTTTAAATAATTTTTGGAATTAATCATATCTTTGCAATTAGAAAGTCCTTTAAAATAAATCCTGACGTTAGAGAGAAAAAATAAAAACGCCACTTTAAATAAAAAAGTAGGTTTCAAGCCCATTTATTTATTATTTATTTTATGGTAGGAGAGCTTCTCAAACAATATAGAAGCAATTTTTTCGATTTAAGTTGTTGAAAAGTAATGAATATCCAAACGACATCTCGGAAATCCCGGGATCGGAAAAAGCTGAAAAATTAACATCCCTAGTCACTATTCATAAGCAAATTTATAATTTCTTTACACCGTCTTTTTTCACTTTTTGAACGCGACACTTCTGCCAAATTTTACCGCATTGATTTTTTTCATAATTAAAATATATTTTAGAGAACGTAACCACGTCACAATTGAACAAATTTTATATTTACAGCTTCATGTCGCACAGTCGGCCGCCTCATACAAGTTAGCCGGAAAAAAATATTTTATTGCTTCGGATGCTTAGATTTGTTGTAAAAAGTGGCCATACAAAAATTTACCTTAATCAAGGATCTATTAGATGACACCACAGGTCCTTTTGAGGAGGGTTTGTACTAAAACGGTATATTGAAGGTATATACAGGGTGTCCCAGAAGTAACGTGCCAAACTTTAGGGGAAGGTAGGTGGGGGGGTGAGCTCCCTGATAAACAAAAAATTTTCAGGTAAAAGTGTCACCGTTTTTGAAATATT
>NW_016160468.1:14207-53648 GCF_001687245.7 Rhagoletis zephyria | reverse complement strand
TGGTTCCTTAATATATTTTAACTACATTGCATTTGAGTATGGAGAGGCAACTATCTGGAAGTATTTTACATAAAAAATTTACTAAGTATTGCCCGGTTTGTAGTTGCAGTTAAAGAAAACACATGAAAAGGCACGATTTTTTTTAAATTCGAAAAAATGTAAATATTTCAAAAACGGTGACACTTACCTGAAAATTTTTTGTTTATCAGGGAGCTCACCCCCCACCTACCTTCCCCTAAAGTTTGGCACGTTACTTCTGGGACACCCTGTATATCTTATAACTACATATTTGTTTTTTACATATATATTTTGAGTTATGTCTGCGAAATGTCACCGTCGGAGTGTGAACTTTCATCTGCTTCATCAGTCGCAACTCTTGGGTAACTATGACCATTTTTTCGTACAGACTCTGCTTGATATAATATGGAATTTGACATTGTTGCAAGGTCGTGCAAAGTCTGGTTTAAGCAGTATCTAAAAGTAGGAATCATGGAGAGTCTCGCCAAAAAATTTTAAGAAAAGCACATGATAGTACAGTGTTTAGATTGCCCAAAAAAGTTCGACTTTGTTCATATTTTTTGACGAAAAAACGCCTAATTTGGACACATTACGCTAGCTACGTCCCTCACCACATGGTAATTGTTTTTATTTCATAAAAAAGAGCATCGTTTTCTATGCCAAATACATTATTTTTAGCGTTCTGGCATACCACTGTGATAAATAACACACCCCTTTTTAAAAATGTCTATTTGATTTGTGTAAGTTTGAGAAAACAAAGTTTCAAAACATCAAATTTGACCTACAAAAAAACTACTAAAGTGGGCTATAAAACACCAAAGAATCATTTTTTCTATGTAATTGGACATTTCTTAGCAAGTTGGAATTTCCGGCTAATGTCGTCATATGGCCCATTGTGTGTCGTTAGCATTTGCTTTTCATTTTTAAGTTTAAGTAATTTATAAACATTCGCCCTTAACACTTCTTAAAGGTTTATTTGAAAAAAACTTTAAATAAACTTAATATTAAAAACGCTTATTTAACGCTTGTTATAGTTACTTTAACTTATTTTTAAAAACATTTACTGAAATGCTTGTTGGGAAATCATTGAGGGAAACTACCATGATAAAAACATTAGTTGCGTTCCAGATAACTTCGTGAAAAAAACCTGTAATACGATGTTTCCACGATTCTTAATTCGCTCTTTTATTCGTAATTCGCTCTCCCATTCGTCATTCGTCTTGCCAATTACCTTCCGAATTACGTAATTCGCCATACAAAATTTTGAGAGCGAATTACCTCATTTGTAGGTAATTCAGATCGAATTACCATGCGAATGACGAACGAATCGGTGCCTTCTCTAATATTTACCGGAAATATATCGAAGTTTTCACCGGCCTGGTCCCATTTGCTGGCACTTTTTCTAGTTGTAGAATAATATTAATAAAATATTCTCTATATATATTAAAATTGTTGATGATAACTTAAATTTTAGCTCCATATTCGATATTTGCAGTACACAGAAATAATAATAAATAGCGAAGAACAAGAACATGAACTAGAACATTTATAAAAATTGAAAAAAATCGTCTAAATTTTGAACTTTTTACTCTGAATTTTTACAACAATTTTGGATATGCAGTTTTATCGTCGCCATTCTTTTGTGTTTTTTTTCATTTAATAATTGCCATTTAATAATTGCCCTTTAAAAAAACTGGCGTTGATTTTTTAATTTTTTTGTTTACAATCATAGTGTGTATTTACATGCCTGTCCATTTTTTCTTTCTATTTAAATAATCATTTAAAATATTTAGGGAATCAAAAACTGCTCAGGATTCCAGTAAAATGAGTTTTGAATGGAGCACGCTTTGTTCACCTTTTATCGATATGTATGTATGGTAAAATACAGCGGCTCCGCTGGCTTGGCCATGTCGTTCGAATGGACACCGACGCTTCAGCTCTGAAAGAATTCAACTCGTGGTTGGTGGTAGCAGACGAAGAGGGCGGCCCCCACTGCGATGGAAAAACCAGGTGGAGAGGGACTTGGCTTCACTTGGCAGAAAAGAAACGACTGGCGTGCTTTGTTGAACTCGGCCAAAATCGCCTAGGCGGTTACAGCGCCAAATAAGAAGAAGAAGATGTATGTATTTAAAAAGTGTGCATTAAACCGTTTGAAAATTAATGCAATAACGTATACAACACTTTTGGAAAATAATTTATAACATACATAAAGCTAACTTAAAGCTTAAACAGTCGGCAGCGTTGATCCGGATTAACGCGGCCTTAATCCGGATCAACTGCAGTTAATTCCCGAGATGATCCGGATCAACGCTGCCGTCCGTTTATGCTTTAAGACAAATAAAACGGGAGCTAAACTTTTATTTGTTTTCCAAACAAAATACTTTAACAAAAATCTACTAAAATGAGAAAAAATTTTGGTAATAATTTCCAAAGTGGCAACTCTGCCTGTAACTACTTTCATTTTATTTTTAAATGTAAAGCGCCATGGAGACGATCAAATATCTGTATCAACCGTCTCGCGTTATGCTTGACAAAAAAACCAAGCGCACTTGCCTTCGGATCGTCGTGGTCAGCAAGTGCGCTGACAAGAAAAAGAAATTGTTCGTTGAATGTACGAGTTTATTTGAACGTTCGCGGGCAAGACAAGAGCCAACCTCACACATATGCAATGCTTTACGTATTTATTTGATTGTCTCCGTGGCGCATAGGTTCTGTTTTCGTTACAAATCGTCGCTCGAATAAAGAAACAGTGTAAATGCCACATACACTATTATTCGATAATTGCACCATTGGATAGACAATCCTTTAATCCATTAGAAAAATCTTTAGTTTTCTTAAATATCTCTTTGGCTCACTAATTTATTCCCGAAAAACGAAATTGTATTTGTATGGTTTGCAATGGTTTATAAAAACTTCCAATTCGTTTTTCTCAAAACTATACTTTTCATGTTACACTATTTCATTATTCCAGCGACGAAATGAAACCCTGCCTATCGTTTGACACTTTTCATGAACTTGCAGGAAGGAAAGCTTTGGACTAAAACCTGCAACTTCTGACTGAGAGAGAGAGCAAGTTACTCTCACAAAAGTGGCTTGACTTACAGGTTTTTTGGCACGTGGAACGCTTTGCTGCAAATCGTGAATATCGTGAATATCGTGAGCAACAGGAACGCAACTATTACAAGGTAAATTCATTCTCTCAATTCGTCGGCCATGATTTTTTTTCTGACATTTGCAAGCATTTTAATAGGCGACATACACAGTGCGTCTGACTCGCGAGTCATTTGTATACGTGTTGACTCCGCTTCGACTACACACAGTTGAATCATTCAGAGTCATGCCAGCAGTCATGTCAGTGTAACTAACAGGCTAACCTAATATTCGCCATCGAATTTGTTTTTTGGGTCACCCGAAATTGGCTTGCGTGCGTTTGCATTTGATTTCATTGAACGAAACGTGTCAAATCAAAATGTCACGCAGAACAAAAATTGCAAATTGAGTTAGCTTCATACGCACGCCTTTCAATTTCGGTTGGCCCCATACAAGTTGTATGTGCATGAGAAATGTTTGACAGTAAATTGGCGGCGTGCGTGAATATTAGGTTAGCCTGTAACACATATTTATTTTCACAAACACATCCAAACCGACTCACGAGTCGGACGCACGGTGTATGCCGCCTATAAAATCATATAAAATTCAAACCCACCCTGTGGAGCGAAATATACATAAAAATTTTACATCATTTTGTTTAAGATAAAAATGGTAAAACATATTTTAAGGTCTCAAATATTTAAGATCTCTTTTCAGAGATAGTAGTCGAGAGATCTAGGTTTAAATTAAGCCAGGAAGTTTCCCTCACCTTTTGTTTCTTTGCTAAGGCTTCTAATGGGCGGCATACACCGTGCGTCTGACTCTTGAGTCGGTTTGGATGTGTTTGTGAAAATAAATATGTGTTAGTTACACCAACATGACTCCCGGCATGACTCTGAATGATTCAACTGTGTGTAGTCGAGGGCGAGTCAACACGTACACAAATGACTCGCGAGTCAGACGCACCGTGTATGCCGCCTATAAACGCTTGCAAGCATTTTAAAATCATATAAAATTCAGAATCAAAAAATGAAATTGTTCACAATTGTTGTTGTTTGAGATTGAAAATGAGAATGCGTGTGTAAGTTTGACTTTTAAATTTTTGAAATATATTGCTGGCAAACGTCAGACTCTCTCTCTCTCTCTCAATGGTTTTATTTATTTATTAACAGCTGTAACTTATAATTAAAATTACAAGTTAAGAACTTAGAGCTATGGCTACAAAGGCCTTAAGCTAACTTCTTAGTTGACATTTTTTGTTTTTTTTTTATAATTATTCATATTAAGAAATACAGTTGTGTAATTCTTAAATATTCAATAATTAATTCTATGTTTCGTGTGGTAGGATCTGAAATGTACTTAGATGGATTTTGGTTTTGGTATTTGTTCTGAAGTAGTCGAAGGACCGACAGTTAAGGAGGATATGATTGACTGGTACGTGGTTAACTCTGCAATAGGGACATGAGTTTGCGATGGTTTTATCTATTAAGTTCTGGTGTGTAAGTCTTGTGTGTCCGAGTCGCAATCGCAGATATTTTGTCAGATCGAATCGTGTTAAAGATGGATGTAGATTAATGTTTGGGAAATGTGTTAAGTTAGTTTTGTTCGTATTGGTAGATTTGTACCAGTCAGATGTTTTGTTCCATACGTAGCGTTGAGTTTTTTGTGTAAGTTTAGCTTTCCAAAATTTGTTGATGTCTTTGTGGCTTAAGTTGCATATTGTGTGCACAGGGGCCGTCGTGACGAATTTCGCGATCTTATCGGCGATTTCATTACCGGGTATATTTGTATGTCCAGGAATCCAGACAAGCAATATTTTATGATTTTATATATCGTGTTTGATTTTTTGAGCTTGCAGAGAATTAAGTTTATTGTGTTTGATTTGAAGTGCCAAGGAGGATATTTACGGTATATTTATTTAATGGGTTTGAATGGTATATCATTATTTTTGCAGTTAACTATCATTTTTGCAATCGTAGAGTTGGGTTTTAGAGCTTTGTTATTTTTATATTTATTTAAAATGTTGTGTAAAAGTGAATTATAGCTGTTTACGAGGTTTCTGTATAGTCTGTTTATAACTAAAGCTGTTGTTTGTCTGATTAAAGCTATGCCTGCTTCGAAAAGCATGTTGTTAATTGGTGTGGTACATAAAGCGCCAAGAGCAGTCCTAACCGCAGCGTTTATAATAGTGTTTATTTTTGATAGTTACGACCGTGGTGCAGTACCGTATAGGAATAGACCTAAGTCCATTTCAGATGTTATTATTGATTTTACAATAGACACTAGTGTGGGAGTATTGCAATTAAACTTTAAGCTTGCGAGACATTTTATTATGTTTAGCCTTTGTGTAAGCGAGTGCTGCAAATATGCTATGTGAGTATTCCATCTAAGAGTATTATTTAACAGTATACCAAGTAGTTTTAGTTCTTTTACGCTCGGGATTTGGAGGTGGTGCATACGCAATTTCTCTTACAACAAATGTGCAGATGCTTACTTTTGTGTAATGCGATAGTTGCGCCTGAGTAGTCGTACCATTCTTGTATTCTTTCGAATAGGTTATTTAAATTTATGTTCAGTGTTTTGTTTCTATTGTGTTTCAGGATGAGGTGGAAATCGTCTGCGTAGGCGCAAAAGCTTAATTCCTTATGCATGCTAATCATTTCGCATAATTTGTTGTAGGAGACTAGGAAAAGTAAAGCTGCCATTACATGAGGCGATTTTCCAGGTGATTCAACATTGCTCTGGAAAAATCGCTCGTGTAAATGGTGATTCAAAAATCGCTTGGCTCAAAGTACACAGCAAGTCAACTTTTTCAGGCGATTATCGCCTGTAAAAAAATCAGCTCATGTAAAGGCAGCTTAACACCGATATTGGTGAACCTTTCGGGATGCCGTTGCGCAGAGTGTGTATCTCAGATAAATGTTTTCCTACCCTCACTGTTATTTTTCAGTTTCTCATAAAGCAGTGTTGCCAGTTGAAAATCTTTTTAGGTACCAAAATGTCTACCAAATCAGTTTCCAAACTACCTAAATTTGTTTATCATTAAAACGAGATTGCTCGAGTTTGCGGGGTTTTTAGCTACACAAATAAGCAGTAAAAATTAAAACTACACATAATATTGTCTACAGTATTGGTTAACCATTCACACCAATCTTTAAGATTAAACAAAATAAATTCGGGCCTTTAAATAAAAGAATTAACGTACTGTATGAAAAACTTTTGTAAAATATGTAAATGCCTTTGAGAATGATTCAATTCATATGAAACAAAATTTTTTGGGTGTGAAAAAACGAAAGTAGACATTTTATGCATTTCAGTAAAAAAAACTTCCAAATTTGATTCAATTTGCATACACTCACCCTTTATTACCAATACACTCACACTGCAAATTACCTATCACCAATTTTTCTTTCAAGACGATAGGTAGTTTCTCGTTAATTTCAACAGCTAATCGGTCATACTAGCTTTGGGAAGTGAGTTTTTGTGTGCAGAAAATTGTCTGCTTAATAAAATATAGAAAAAATAAAGAAATTTGAACATGTACACGCAAATTAAGCGAACAAATTTTCATGTTAAATTTGGTTGCATTTTCAAAACATTTTTGCCTACCAAAAGCTTCATCAAACCAACCACGCTACCAACGGAGAATGAAGCTACCAATTTTGGTCCAATTGGACCAAAACGGCAACGCTGTTATAAAGTTTGAAATATAATGTTTGATTTTCGGGCCGACTTGCCATTTGTCTAACTGGTCCATCACCGAATGCGTGGCCATATTGTCGAAACCCTGTGGGGAAAATCTCTAGTTCTGAACAGGTGCGCTTCTAGTACATTTAGACCCAGTACTGGTTCGCGATAAATCTCTTTTGCATGCAAGCAACTGGCGAATTTAACATGGCGATGTCCTAGGAAGTGTCAATTGCCCCCCGCTGAATCCCTTTTTCGATAGTTCCAAACTAGTCCTAAACTCTATAGTTCCGAACCAGTTCTAAAATCGACAGACGAAAGAAAAAAGTATCATGGTTTTTCAATCTTTTTGGTTCTTCCGTGTGTGCGATTTTAAGTTATTTTGGAATTAATGTGTTTTCAATTTGAAATTAAATTTGTTTGAATGATTGTAAGAAATGTACATTTACATACCTTTAGCTGTAGCTGAGTTTGCAGAGGTGCTCGCTGTTATTTCTTAGATTCCAGAATGTCCCAAGATGTTGAAATGTTAACACAAATTTTAGTTTTGTATTACCAAGCTATGAAAAAGCATCTGCGAAGCACAGAATAGAAGCGTATTTGAACGAAAAAGCCGCCGAACACATACCTATGTAAAGTAAACAAGCCCTCGCTGCATCCCTTTTTCGATAGTTTCGAACTGGTTCTAAATTCGACAAATAAGATCTAGTTCGTTCTGCATCCCTTTTTCTATAGTTCCGAACCATTTCTAAATTCGTCACTTTAGATATAGATTTCTAGTGACAAAAACTGAAAAAAATTTGTCTTTTAAAAGTACCACTTTTCGCCGATTTTCGACTAGTGGGGATCTAGTTCCTATCGGACTAGTTCGTTTTTGGCGATAAAGACCTAGTACAGAACTAGAAATTTGATTCCCTAGTCCGCGGTTTCCCTACAGGGAAGCTTTGGCGAAGTCCAACGAAATTATAGAAGCGTGTTTTTTCTTAGCAAGTGAGTCGGCAATTAAATATTCTACAAACAATAGAGCATCCGTTATCGTTATCTTTTAAAGCCAATTTGGTTATTATGGATAAGTTTGTTCTTATTGACAAACCACCATAACCTGTTGGCTATGATTTTGTCCATTAACTTAGCGATAAATCAGTTTAAGGATATGGGACGATATGACTGTAGGAGTGTTTTGTTTGAGTTGGGTTTCAGGATTGGGACTACGATGGAAGTTTTAAGAGCTTGAGGGATGAAGGAATTAAATATATGAAAAGAAAGATGGCGTAGCATAGGGTATGAGATTCGGTCTAGCCCAGGTGTGAGCTTTTAGACTGTTTAATGCTGTCATGAGCTCAGTTAGAGTAATATTGTCCTCTAACTGTTGGGCGCTTTTGCATGTTGTATTGCTTATTGTCGGAGGATTATTTTGACCACCACTGTCCAAACTCGTTGGCAATGTCATTGGGTTGGGTTAATGCAGTACTATTACTATTTGTTGTGTTTATGCAGTGTATGCTGTGTGTGGATTTATGTCCTGTGAATCATCTGATGTTGGACCAAATTTTCTCAATAGGTGTGGAGGGGTTGATTTCTGAAGTAAATTTGAAAGTGACAGATTTGTTTGCTTCCTTAATTTCTCTTTTGAATATTGCACTCGCTTTTTGTGATGTTTTCTTGGTTAATAACTCGTTTTAGGGTTTGCCAGTGCTTGCTTTTTTCCTCTTTGAGTTTTTGTAATTTTTTATTCCACCATGCGATATTCCTAGCCTTTCTATTGGGATTATTTTGTGGAGTCGCCAAGTGTGCCCTTTGGAGTACTATTTTCTTAATATTGGCGCATTCTTTATTTATATTTGTTGAAACTGGTCTAGTTCTGTCGAATTCTACAGTTTTGGATCTATATAGTACCTGTAAATTTGCCTGTTTTGTCATAAATTGCGTTTTGGTAACTTTTTTTCTTTGAAATTGAGACGGGGAAACGGCGATCGTTATAGGAAGGTGATCACTTCCATTGATCAAGATGACGTCACGCAAAAATTACGCTCAAATCTTTTGAGCTGGGCTTGTACGCGTTTTGAAGTCTTTATTGGCAGGATTTTAGTCGTAGTTTTTGCGTTTGCAGATGTGGTCGCGTTAGTCTCCGTTTCAGAATCAGATTCGCTTGGTAAGTCTGAGTAGTCTACTGCTTCTCTTCTTGTAGTAAAAGGTTTTGGTAGTAGGTCTGCTGATGGTGTAACAGTTTATTGCTGGGTTGGTAGATGTGTTTCTGTTGTGTGCTATTATTGGTAGGTTGTATTGCTGATTACACAGGGCAACACTGATTTTGGTGCGGCAAATGTTAAATCTGTTTTTGATAGACTTTTTTGAGCTGATTACGAATCCGTAATTATACAGATTTCATCACGTGCAGATTGTGAGAAAATAGTGGTCAAAGTGCAAAAAATCGGGTTTTTTCAATAATTGAGAAGCTCGAGCAAAGAGTAAAAATGTGGTAGAACCTTCCACTTAGGCTTAACTTAAAGCTAGAACCCTAGGCTACTGCCCCTGAAAATACCATCCCTGCACCTTTACTTGATGGCCATTTATAGTCATTTGTTGAACAATAAAAAAAATGCTGCCAAAATCAGTTTTTGCTGTTCAATAAACGACTATAAGTGATCTTAGGGTCAAGACGAAGAGAGGGTATTTTTAGGGATTGTAGTCGAAAGTTCAAGCCTTAATTTAAGCTTAAGTGGAAGGTTCTATCACCTTTTGTTTAATTACGGCAGGGACTCAAACTTCGCCAAAAGTCAAATTTTACTGCTCAATAAATGACTATAAGTGACCATAAATTCAATGTGCAGGAATGGTATTTTCAAGGATAGTAGTCGAGGGTTCTTGCTTTAATCTAAGCCTAAGTGGAAGGTTCTATCACCTTTTTACTCTTTGCTAGAGCTTCTCAAATATTGCAAAAGCCCGATTTTTTGACACTTTGACCTCGATTTTCTCAAAACCTGTACGTGTTGGATCCTTTGTACTTACGGATTCGTAATCAGCACAAAAAAGTCTATCAAAACTAGCTTTAACATTTGTCGCACCAACATTTTTTTTCATTTTTGTTGGCCTGTGTTATTTGTGTTAGGATAATTTCTTACTATTGTTAAATATGGTTGCTGATTGTGTTGGTGTCTTTCGTTGTAAATGGCTAGCGCCCCTTTGTAGTGTTTTTTGAATGTATTTCTTTTTGCTTGAGGAAGATGGGACATTTTTTATCAGTGGCGGTATGGTCAGTCCGTTGTTATAGTTGTCTAATGCAGTTTATGCAAGCGTCCTCGTTTTTGCATTTCTCTTCCATATCGTCGCTCAAGTGATAATTGCTTGCACAATTTGCGCATGTTTTTTCAGCTTTGCAGATTTTTGCTGTATGACCATACCTTAGGCAATTATTGCATTTGAGTGGTAAAGGAATGTAGGGCCGAACGTTGACTTTTTCATAACCGATTCTTATCTCTGATGGTAGATTTGTTGTTTCGAATGTGAGTATTACCAATCCCGTTTCAATGAGTTCGTAGTCGGATTTCTTTAGAATTTTCTTAACTTCAATTACTTTTTGCGTTTTTAATTCCGAAAGTATGTAGTCTTCCTGTCGGCCGCTGTGGTGTAGTGGTAAGCAGTGCGCGCTTCCACTCCGCAGCACCTGGGTCCAAACCCTGGTGAAAGCAACATCGCAAAAATATAGAAAAAAGGTTTTTTCTTAACAGCGGTCGTCCCTCGGCAGGCAATGGCAAACCTCCGAGTGTATTTCTGCCATGAAAAACAGCTTCTCATAAAAATACAATCGCCGTTCGGAGTCGGCGTAAAACTGTAGGTCCCTCCGCTTTGTGTGAGAACATCAAGGCGCACGCCACAAATCGGAGGAGAAGCTCGGCCAAACACTAACATATGTGTAAGCGCCAATCTATTATTATTATTATTATGTAGTCTTCCTGTAGTCCTCTAAGATCGTTGCTGTAAATTACGCCTTTTGAATGGTTTAGTGTTTTGTGCTGTGTTATTTCTATGGATGTGTTGTTGTCTAGTGCTATTAGAGTCATTAATTTGTTAGCCTGTAAGTTATTTTTTGTTTTATTAAGTACTGGCCATATCTGGTTTTCTTGCCTCTATTTCACTGCCGTAGTTTGCGTCAATTGCTTTTTTAATTAAAAACGGTGAAGTATTTGATAGTGTCTGATTACTATTGGTTCTTGACATGATTAGGTAGACGGGTCCGGTATTTTTAAAGTTAGAAGCTTTTGTTTTATCCCACTTTAGTATCGGCATATTTGATTTGCCTCGATCAGGCGCGTCGTCCATCCCCATTCTAAGCGTTTGAATGTATGTATTCGCGGATATTATATTTATGTTTGTATGAAGTATGGTACGAATATAGCACAAAAGAAAGTGTAGACTACTTCTTGCGGAAGAAAGCACTACCTTCACTATGCGAGTTAGTCAGTGGCTATGGTTTTACCTTGTTATGTTTTTACCTTTTATATGGTTTTACCTTGTTATGTTTTTATCATGGAAACACCCATGTTATGATATGGCACGTCTTGCTATGTGGTAGTCAAGGCATATCAAACAGGTAGTGGTATTACAGCAAAAACCTCATTTTCGCGTATTTTGTTGTTGCTTCTCGTATCTAAAGTGTCAAAAAATGTTCTGATTTTTTTCTTCTAAATCAAAGCATTCCATATGAAAAACAAACAAGTAATTTTTAAGCAAAAAACAAACCCGACTTCAACTCTCATTTAAAAGTTTAAGATTATCGTTAATTTCTTCATGATCCAATGATCAGACTTAAACCAGATTAGTATGGGACCACCTATGAGTTAACACCTTTCCTTTAAAAAAAGAATTATAGAAATCGGTTAACGTGGTCCAAAGTTATGCGGTAACATGCATAAAAAAAAATATTCCACCGAATTGATAACCTTCTCCTTTTTGTGAAGTCGGTTAAAAACTAAGTAATTTTTAAACAAAAAACAAAACCGACTTCAATTCTCATATAAAAATTTAAGATTATCGTTAATTTCTATATGATGACCCGATGATCGGATTTACACCAAATTAGTATCGGACCACCTGTAAGTAACGCCTTTACTTTAAAAAAGGAATTATAGAAATCGGTTAAGGTGGTACAAAGTTATGCGGTAACATACATAAAAAAATATTCCAACGAATTGATAACCTTCTCCTTTTTGTGAAGTCGGTTAAAAACCAAGTAATTTTTAAGCAAAAAACAAAACCGACTTCAATGCTGATATAAAAATTCAAGATTATCGTTAATTTCTGTATGATGACCCGATGATCGGATTTACACCAAATTAGTATGGGACCACCTGTGAGGTAACACATTTCCTTTAAAAAAAGAATTATTGAAATCGGTTAACGTGGTCCAAAGTTATGAGGTAACATACATAAAAAAAAATAAAAATAAACAAATGTTCAAACGAATTGATATCCTTTTCCTTTTTGTGAGGTCGGTTAAAAAATAAAAACTTGTAATTGAAAAAAAATAAAATTGTTGCAACTTTCTTTCTGAATCGGTAACAAAGTTCGCGGCGAGGAAATTTTTGACAGCTATGAGGTGAATAAAATTTCAGTAGCTCATAAGCAATTGGCAATGCATAGAAATTTTTGACAATCGCAAAGATTGACGTGTGTAATTAAATTAAAGCTCAAATTGATGAATTGCAATCAACGATGGTAGATGTTTTCTTAAAATATTAATTTCACTTCAATTTGTAATATTTTATTCCGCATAAATCTGCGGTTATCAAAAATTTACTGCTGTCAAAAAATATTTCATTTCAGCAGATTGGCAAAACTGTCTCACCATAGTAAAAATATTATTCAACAGCTTTCCCCATAGAACTTTGTTACCGATTCACACACGCCCTTAAAAGGTGTTCGCACGAGGCGATTTTGCGTTCAACTTTTGCTTTCTACTCACGCAGGGTTGCACGAAAAAAAAGTTGAATGGCTAAATGTTGGCTGGCGACCAACTTTGTTGAAAGCGATTAGTTGAAAGGCCGTTCATCCAAAAGTAGAATGCAAAGTTGAACAATGCAAACGCCTTTTTATGGCGAATATTTTGATATTTTTTTTATATTTTGATATTTTTAGCCATTCATTTTTTTTTCGTGCAACCCTGCTTGAGTTGAACGCAAAAGTTGCCTGAAAAATCGCCGCGTGCGAAAGCCCTATTAGTAAATTTCATGATACAAACATTTGAAGGGAAAACGGCTGAGAGGCAGCCTGAACATTTTTTAAGTTTGCTAACATGACAAAAATGTTTTCAAATTTTCAATCTCACTTTCAGTTTCAAATAAAAGAAAATTGTATCATGCAGGTAGAACACGTTTTAAATATGAACGATATCGGTTTATAATATTTCTTTTCCTTGATTTGTTTCTTTTCATCAGAAATTGCGCTCAAATTAAATGCAGATACAAAAAACGTGCCCAATAAATAAAAAAAATGGCCCGTAGTCATAGTCAAAATAAAGTCGACTTTAAAGTTAGTTGCAGCTTTTTTGACAGATATCCCATTGAAAATTATGTCAAAAAGCTGCAACTAACTTTAAAGTCGACTTTATTTTGACTATGACTACGGGCCAATGTTTTTAGTATTGCAATAATGCAACCCTGCTGCGAGGTTGCAAAATGTAGACGCGTAAAAAACATACCTTTGAGTGTGACAAAATGTAGACGGCGTCGTTTTCCAATTTTGTATGGGAAACAACAACACCACAGATTTTACGGTTAGAAAACGTCTTAAAATGTAGACGTCTACATTTTCAGACACTATTTGGAACGAACTGTGAACACCCCATATTTTCACATCTATTCTACTCTTACTTAGGTAGACAGCACTTGAAGAAAAGAGCGCTCGCCCTCAGCACGATTCCCAAATTCTGGATGATGACATTCCTTCTACCTCGAAAAGGGCAAAAACCCGTGCAACTTTTGACGAATTCAAGGATGCGACAAATGAATCTGCAGAAACAGTTTTTGAAGAAATTAATACGGAAATACAGATGTATTTGAAAAAATCGGAAAACAAAAGTTGTGACGATGTTTTAAAATTTTGGGAGAAAGCTAAAGATTTGCCCCTTCTTAGAAGTCTTTCAAGGCAAATTTTAACCATAGCAGCTAGCTCAGCAACTAGTGAAAGAGTTTTTTCTGTGTCAGGCAGAATTCTGGAAGAAATACGTACACGACTGCTTGGTGAAAACCTCAACAAAATATTATTTTTAAACAAAAATACGAGCGAGTGTCATTTTAATATTACATACGTTGAATAAATATCAGAGAGCTGCATGGATACACTCAAATCACATTTTAACTGCCGTACCTAAACAAAAGCGTTGGGCGGAGCGATTTCTGACGCCTAGCGTTAGCGCCGAAGTGCCATACCTAAACAAAAGCGTCAACGCTACGTCAAATGCTGAAATAACACCAACAATAAGCATAGGTTTGTTTGTGTGTAACACGAAAATGACAGTTTCGCCGTTTTCTGCAGCCAACTTCAATATCTAACGCCCTGTCAAAATCGGATTTTCCAACCGCTCAGCGTTGACGCCGCGTTGTTTCGGTATGCTTCATACAAATTGTATGGGCATGAGAATTTTTTGACAGCCAGACAACGCTGACGCTTTTGTTTAGGTATGGCAGTAAGTCACTCGCTTGCTTTTCACATCTGCACACACTCGCACTCATTTATTTCCAAACATAACGTGCGATAGCATTGAAAAAACATTGTCGGTTGAGTGAGTAATTCGAGTTCGACAAGTTAAAAATTTGTAATAGTTTTCCAAAATTTTTACTGGATGGCGTTCGATAACGACAAAAAATTATCCAACACACAAAAATTGAGAGAGCAAGCGTTTATTTTGATGCAAGAGAAGCGTTCATTTTTACTGGCAAAATTTTAGTCAGCAAAAATTATCCAACACGAAAACATATGATCACAAAACATATGGTTGCAATTTCTGTAAACAAACAAAATTGCATTTTCCGAGTTTTGGTATTTATATGCTTTTTGGCTGCCTGCTATGTGAGTTTATGATAGCGCCAACTAGTTCTTACTTCTAGAAATGTTCCTAGCGAACATTGAACTTTCACTTTCCTTTTTTCTTCTATGGAGGCAACATGAATTTCAGTTTGTTTACAAATAAAACATAAACAAAGTCAGCTGGTGTGTCTTCTTCTTCCGGTTTTTGCAAGTAATGGCTAATTTCCTGTTCGTTTACTTTTTTGCTTTTTCATCTCTTTGTGAGAGAATTTTCGCTTACTCTCTTGATTTTGATTGTTGGCTGGTGTTGGCTAATTTTGTTATCGAACGCAACTACTATCAAGTGTCCGATTCAAATAACAAGTGCTCGATTGAAAAACAAGTGCATGGCATAACTGCTGTAATGAAAGTATCAAAAAAAAAGATTTGTAAAGACAATTTTTGTTAATTTTATTGGTTTCCTAACTGCATATTATAATGCAAAAATATCAACTGATTAAGGGCATCATAATTTGACAAAAGGTGTCATCTTTTGTCAGAAATAACATTTCCAGCAGAAGAAAAAACTCTTTCTGACGATGCGCTAGTTGAAGGAGTGGCTATTACTCTACGACTGAGTTTATGCAGCAGAGGCATTTCGCTTTTGTGTACCTCCCACCAATTAATTATATCGAAGTCCGTATGAAAATATACCTCAATATTTTCATATCGCCGCAGCTCTGCAGTAGCTTTATCAGTTCTGCTCACAAAGGTAGGTTGCTTAAGAAGACCTGAAAACAGCTCAAAGTTGTTTGAAGGTAACAAAGGTGTATCCGCAATTTGTGGTTCCGTTGTACTGTCAGAATTCTCAGTTAACGTTCTCATAATTTGTAAACATTTCTCTTTTGTGTACCTTTGCTCAGATTCGGTAAAGTTCTTGAGCTCTTTTGCTGGCGGGTATAAAAAAAGCACAATTTTGTGCAAATCTGTTAGTTTTCAACAGCAACTGTTTTTAAATAATAAAGCAACTTATTTTTCAAGTCCCTTATAAAGCCGATATCTTCTGAGGTAACATTGCATTTCTTTTGTAGACTAGTTATATAAATGTTCATCAGGTGCATAACTAAATAATTTAGTAAAACTAATATATTTAAAAAAATACTTCATCAATATCCATTTTTTTCAAAATTGTCGTATTCTCTACTAATTGTTTGAAGTCAATGGGTGTCATTCGATTGCTCGACTTGCTTTTCATAACAGCATTTTTCACTCGCTTGATTTGGAAAGAGTATTCAATGCCATATTTGAAATCAAATGAGTACACTGCAGCTAAACATTGATTTCAAAACTAACTATGAATCTCACTGTTTGTACGGTGTTTCTCACTAACCTTATAGAGTTCACAGCAATGAATTCATACTGTTTAGATTTAAGGGAGTAAACTCATGCTGTTGTCTGATAAATATTGATACCAATTCTTTTTTATACTTGTAATAGATACATAAGTATGTATATCTGAAATTTGTTAAAATAATAATAGTGCCTTCAGCCCTTGCTAGGCGTTTGGCCAAGCTTTTGTAATAATACTTGTGTGATAAAAGGCTATTTATATGAAATACTATTTATATAAATAAAGTTTAAATTTCAAAAAAATGTGCGTGAGCGTGCGTGATTGAAAAAATAGGCGTCGTGAGCGTGCGTGAACGTGATTGAAAAAAATATAGCAGGACGTGAGTGTGCGTGATTTAAAAAACCATCAACGTGAGCGTGCGTGAACGTGAGCCAAAATTACTCACGTGCCCATCTCTAGATTAAAGTACTTGTATTATTTTTTCTCGTTTATATTNTTTTTAAAAAAAAAGGTATCAAGCTCTTAAAAAATCACCCGTTACTTGTATTATTTTTTCTCGTTTATATGCAATAAAAGACAAATTTTCTAAGTCCAAAGAGACCTCGAATATCCGATAAGGCCAAAATAATACGAAATCTTTTAACAAAGATCGAATCCTTCTGATTCGTATGGAGTTTTGCTTTGCCTTAAACATGCAAATGTTGTATTCAAAGTTCTTGTGAAATTTGTAAAACGGACTTAGCAATTTTTCACTTTAAGCCAACGACATGTTAAATATAGATATGGAAACATAGAATCATTTTTATTAAACTTTGGATTGCATACATTATACATATATTCTTTTTTAATTTAGTATAATTTCTACATAAAAGTGTGCAGCAGTTTGTTTGAGTTTATTTAGAACGGGAACATACCTTTTTGTCAAAAGCCTACAAAACTCTTTAAAATAAAACATTTGCATATTTGAAAATTTGAGGCGCTTAAAGTAAGTGAAGCAAAACTCCCATTTGGCCACCCCTCATACGTTTTAGTATATTCCAAAAGACTTTTGACAGTTCTCAAAGCGAAGCAAGCAATGCAAGCCTGGGCTCGAATCGTCACATACGATATCGTACTACTCGTCACGTAAAAACACATTTTTCGGATTATGACATACGTTAACGTACTCTTTGTCCCATTTAGTTTATACTGCCTGACGTACCACGTAATTTTCTTTCGTATCGTTTTCGATCCGTGAACGGATGTTACGATTCGAGCCCTGCATTGGGCCAGTACCTTTACTTTTGCATTCTTTTTTTTGACTTCATCGTTATCATTTATTTCTTCATCTTCATATTTATCTTTATTTCAAAGCTAATTTCATATGCGAAGTGAAACAACATGCGAAACACGTCAAATTGAACATGTTGCAGCAAAATCTATACACAAATACGGAAATGTTTAAACGACGGTTTAGGCCGCAATTTCCAACCAATTTTGAAACCATAAAAACTCTGCTCATCTACAGAAAAATGCCTTTCCAATGGTGTTCTGGTTTGGAAATCGGTTCGGTAGAATCACCAAACTAACGGAGACAAAATTCATGTTAGCGTATTAATAATTAATAATAGATAGTAGATGGTGAAACCAAAGCAGGCATTCATAGCCTTATACGGAAATTGGAATAACTCGGCACTTGATGTTAATCATATGTATTTTGAATTTGAAGCAAATCGGACCATAAATGAAGTTTTTCGGAATAACTCCACTCCTACTCCACCTACTGAAAAAACACCTCCCCTTTGAAAAACCTTTCGAACAAAAGAAGAATCATTCAAATTGGTTGAGAAACATAGGAGCAGTACGGAGGAATAGATTTGTATGGGATTTCGTTAGCGTATTAATATATAGATTATATTATTTTTTCTTTGCTAGATGCTTTAGTGAATGCCTCCAAATGTACTTATCAAAAAATTATTTGGCATCAATAAAGAAAATAAATACATGCATAATTTTAGCAAGGAAAAGTGCTTTGGTATTCAAAAGAATGGGCTGCATCGTGCATGATAAAAACATAACAAGGTAAAACCATTGAGAGGCAGTCTGACGTTTGCCAACAATATAATTTTAAAATCAAAACTCAAACTCACACACACATTCTCATTTTCAATCTCAAACAACAACAATTGTGAACAATTTAATTTTTTTATTTTCAATTTTATATGATTTTAAAATGTTGGAAAACGTCAGAAAAAAATCATGGCCGACGAAATGAGAGAATGAATTTACCTTGTAATGTTTTTATCATGGCATCGTGGATGCCTTATGTGGTAATGGAAACGATGACGTATGTAAGTAGAAAACACACAGGCATACCTAAAGTGCATAGTTTTCAGAACGTCGGCAGACCTATATGCTTAACTTAACCTAATCATCAATTTGCGCCATGCATGCTCCAGCGTTGGACGAATACGATGAAATTTAAAATAAGTTTATACATAAATATATTTGAAATAATTTAATGAAAATAAGAATGGAAATAAACCAAAGCCACAATTAAGTTACGAAGAAGAATAAAGTGAAAATGCTAAGTCTTAATAATATTTGCTAGATGGTTTAACAGTGCTTTCCAATCGAAACCTAATTTGCCGTCTTCCAACCTTAGTTTACAGTAGCTTGGTATGAGTCCGAGTAGCAGATGGAAAGGAGTATATTTATTCAAGCAAGCAGCATCACCCACCAGCAGCAGTTTGCGTTTTGCACGAGTTATGGCAACAGTAAGGCGTCGCTTGTCCTCTAATATTTCTGCATTACTAGCGCGTTCATTTTCTTCTACAGCTCCAGTTTTTGTACCAGAAAACAGAATAACATCTTTGTCGCGGCCTTGATACTGATCAACTGTGTTGACCTCCACAGCACCAAAATTTATATTTGGAAACTCATCCCTGTAGTGTACATCGTATTGTAAGGTCAGTTTACGTAGCAACTCCACTTGGGCGCGGTATGGGGCAATAATACCAATTCGTTCCGCCGCATAGCCGGCCTTAAGTAACTGTTCCACAATGTGCATAATAACGGCAGCTTCGCAGAAATTATTGTACTTGGATAGGTGCATGTTGCTTCCAGTTTTTTGTGCGTTAGAGACAGGTGACTCTGTGCATACTTTCTCCACATCACCAACTCCCAAACTATCAGCAACTGTAAGCAGCGTGTTATTATGCCTTTCATTAGCGAATTCATTCAGTCGTTCGGTGCAGTCTATTGTATCTAACAAAAACACAGCCTGATCGATGTGGGTCTGCAGGACCCGCTGGAGCCACTTTTCAGTTTTAGTTGCATTTGACATATTTAATTGAAATGCATCAAGCTCTACCTGCTTGGAGGCACATTGTAATGTACCGTTATAGGTGAGTTCATTGGCCAGTCGAGTTATAGTTTTATTCATACGATATTGTAGCGTCAACACCGATGTTGCCGTTTCTGTGTCAAGCCGCTCGAAAAGTGATTCATCGGCACCCAGTTGACGCGCTTTCTTCGATCGTATCAAGGGTGGCAGTTGGTCGGGATCTCCGACCAATATAAATTTATCGCAAAAAAATAATGGTCGCAAGTTTGTTGATTGCATTACTTGCGTTGCTTCATCAACTATACAGAAATCGTATTTTCTATGAAGAAACAGTGGATGTGATGAACCGAGGCAAGTGACGCCAACAATGTTATACGAGTTATACTTTTGTGTTATTGATTCCACAGAATGACACTCTTTAAGGAGAACTCTCTCCCCGAACTCCTGCAATTCCACGTTAATTCGTTCTCCAGAACCTAAACGCAACATTGGCAGCTTGTATGGCTTTAATCGCACTAACAAATTGTCTACTGCTGAATGGGTATGACTGGTCACGAGAACGGATTTACCCATCAAATGCAATAAACGCACAATAGCCACCAACGTTTGGGTTTTGCCTGCAAGAGAAAAAAGAGGAAGTTAAGCTTATAGTACATATTCAAAATGGGGAAGATAACGCAAAAGCTTCTTACCAGTTCCTGGCAGACCTTTGATGAGCATATAACTTTCTGTTGTTAACGCTTTAAGAACCGCAGACCGCTGCACTGAATTCAGTTGTTTGAGTATAGGTGCACCCACAGACGCAACGATCTGTGGCAACACTTTGTGATAAATAGGTTGCATGCGATGTACCACAATTTCGCGCAACATGTTCGCCCGATCTGTATTATCCAAAAGCAAGCTCACATTCGTAAAATTGAATGAGTTACCTGATTGGGATTCATGCTTGTCGATTATAAATGTCTCCTGTTTGTAATTTTGGCGTAAATCACGTTCGAGACTTATGGTGATGTTAGTATTTGATATGTTGGCAATACAGCCGGCTGCGACTGCTAACCGTTTGCAAGTGCTGACGATCACATACTCGCCAATAGAAAACTAAAATAAACTGAAGTTAGCAAAATTTCAAAANGATCACATACTCGCCAATAGAAAACTAAAATAAACTGAAGTTAGCAAAATGTGTTCAAATTTCAATATTCATTAGTGTAATTACGCCGCTAAGTAGGAGATCCACATTTGCATGTTTATTAGTCGTTTCAATATCGAAGTTGTGTAGATAATGTGATCCCTCACAAGACACCTCATGCAGCTGTACATCTGTGATCGCGAGACCATTTTTTTGACGCTGCTCGGGCGTATTTGTCCATAATGTTCTCAAATTGTGTGATTTTCTGATTTCTTGTTCCTCCAACACAAGCAGAGTGCACCAGTGCATAAAATACTTATAATCCTCCTCTCTTAAATGTTCAGTTACAGTCTGCATGACATTTTTCAAGGGATGCCCATTTCTTAATAGCAGTTCGGGATCAGTTCTTGCGAATGTGCAGCAGATCGTTGCGTACTCACAATTTCCGCATGCACTATGATGTGAAATTGGATCAGGCAATTTTATAGGCTGAACGAATTTTCCTTCCTTGGACATCAAAAAAGTCTTATCAGCAGCAGCAATGGAATTTTGGTAAGAAATAAAATGTGCTAATTCATTACGCAGCATAATAAGGTCTCTCTGTTCATTCCGCGTTCCACGCAATTCACGCATTATGCATTCACGTAGATATAGCAGCAAGCTGGAGTTTGTCTCACGGCCTATAGCCGAGAGCATCATTTGGTACAACATAACCTGGCCTTTGTGTTCCATGGAAAACGTGGCGCGGCCAGTTTTTAATTCCAACGGTATGGTATTTGAAACTTTGTCATATCTTGGATGTTTAATGCGCACCGATACATCTATTTTGCCTTTTAAGCCAAGTTGTGGTACCCAAAGATTCTCTTCGATATCTTGAATTTGTTCAATAGTCCCTTGAAAATTGTCTTTATGTTGCTATCAAAAAAGATATTCAGTGAATATTATTTAGGTTATTTTATTGGTTTAAAAATTTAATATTCATACCACTAACGGCGTATTTCCTTTAATATACTGATCTACGAAAGTTATCATGTTAGGTATAAATTTTCTTAATTCCAAGGCTAATTCATCGCGTGTCATTAAGTTCGCATAAAGTTCATAGGCTGTTTCGTTGCATTCCAAGAGCTCCTGCGCCGCGTTTTTAATTTCTTGGGAAGTTGTCAATCCTTTTTTAAGTACTATCTGCAACATTTCATGCGCCATCGAGCCCACAATCATCTGCAAATTTTCCAAGAAATTACAAGGCACGACCCAATGGAGAAATTAATATTCATACATATCGTCGTTTAAAGTACAAAACCGCGTATCGTCGTTCTGCAAAACCGCGTAACTGACATTTGCTGCAAAAAATTGGATTTGCTCACACAAGCTCTTGGCTCAATCCTTATCCATTCGTCCTGAAATACACTGGCCAGAAATGCGATTGCTTTATAAAAAAAAAGAGAACCATTTTGAAATATGAGTGTTTTTGCTCTCAGAAAATAATTTATGCAACCTCACATACGCGGTTTTGCATTTTGTTGATACGCGGTTTTGTACTTTAAACGACGATATGCATGTACCTACCACTTTACTATTGGCATCGATCCCCTTGAACCGATCTTGCAGTACCACCTTTCTTCGACAGAAAAGTGAGCCAACCACACTTGTGCTAGATATTAGAGTATCTGGGTTAGTGACACAGAATCCAAGCTCATTATTTACTTTGTAGCATCGCAGTTCATCATCCCAAAACGCCTGTAAGAACACAATATCGCCAGCCTTCACCTCGGTTTGACTCCACTGCTGTTGTAGATGACACCTTGTCAATACTGTATTGTTTTCTTTACCATGTTGCCCGATCTGATCATTCGACGCTTTGCATACTTGTAGCACCAAATCGAAAGAGGGACGTTTACGTTCCGCTTCCACCACAGTGCAACGTTGCCATTTGCTAAGGTCGAACTTATTATCCTCATCGACGGATATGTGTTTACCATTTATTATTGATTCAAAATCATCATCAGCATCAAAGAGCTTATCAAAACTGGTGTTCAAATCTTCATCAAATATTTTACATTCACTATTACTACGTTTTGCCTTTTTTGTATCATTTTGCTCTTTCATTGGCGAAGTTATTCTCTTTAATTTACTCATGTTTATTATTACACAACAAAATTTTATAATTCCGCACAGAATTTTATTTCATCTCCCGCCATTTCGAAATATCCACCCAATTTAAGGTACGACCGCACTAGGCGACGCGACACGACACTACACAGCGCGGAAAATTATTCTTTGCATGGATTCTTATGGAGCATACCGCACTACGCTGCAGCGGAGCTACGCGACGCGACGCTGCGCGGCAAAGTTGACCAACTAGGCAAAAGTGTCGCGTCGCGTGGTGTCGCGCAGTTCCGGTGCCGCACAGTGCGGTATACCCAGCGGAGCGACATAACATTTCGTACTATATTTTTAACTTGAAGAAATTGATTTCGAATTGTGAGTGAATATTCACATGCATTTCATAACATAACATAACATCTGAGGAGAATTCGCCAAGGAAAATAAAAGGCATTAACGTTACATCAGCGTCACTGGCATCCATCTTGTTCGAAGGTTTTGACGCAAAAAAATAAAAATTCCAGCGAAGTGTCGCCGCTGCAGTTTCAGTGCGGTATACCAAAAAGTATCGCGCCGTGTNGGCATTGATGAGTGGCAACAGTGTAGTAAGCAACACTGAGGGCTCCAGTAATCGACAAAATTCTGCGTATACAGACTGCGTTTAAGTATACGTTCTGCGTTCTCGACTAATTTCAGCTTTAGAGTTGGAAAACTATCGATTGCACTATCGATAGTATAAATGGTCCTTGACTATCGAAAACATCGATGGTTTTGTAAGCATTATCGATAGTTTTCACTCATAGGGCCCTGTCACACGGTCAGTAATTATTACGATATTTGGATCGCGATCCATATTGATGGATTGATGGATCGCACCCAAATGCTACATGCTCCATATTTATTTTTATTTATTTAAATTCATTTTTCTTAATACTGAGTATGCTTATACATAAGTACAGTGGATAATTTTCGATATTTTATAATATTAAGAAAAAGGTTGGTGGCATTTTATTAATAAGTAAAATATTAGTTTTAAATGCCATTTCATACATACATTTGTAGTTGCAATTATGTGTGGGGTGTGATTTGGAAAATGCAATGTATGTACATATGCACGACAAAAAATAATGATATACATGAATAAATTACAAAATTATTGAAAAGTATAATAAAAGTATAACAAATAGCTGTTTTTATGAAAATCAGNAATTTCGTTTTTTCACTTTTTCTCAAAATATGTGTCCAAATAAAAGGGGCTGAAAACCTTTTGCAGAGAACACCTTTCTGCGTAGGCGGCCTTCGGCCGCGTTTAGGGATTCTAACCCTCACAACGTAGAATTCTCCTTTCTGTGTTTCCAAAGAAAAGGGGCAGAACACCTTTTGCAGAGAACAGCTTGTTTCGTAGAGAACAGCGTATTTTGAAAATCGGTTCAATAGTTTTCAAAATATAAGCTTTTGAAAATGTTGGAAATTCCACGTTTAGCCTCCCCTAGCGCTGCCCCTATCAATTTGCACCCAAAAAAAAGTTTACCATTAAACTCAGCAGAAATGGGTGCACCACGTCCATGTTTTCTTTTTTCTCTAGCTCAAGGGTCGGTATTCTTTAGGTATTCCTTATTTTGTATTAATAATTTGCAGATAATGCAATTAAAATTTCCCATGTTAATTAAAATTTTTCAATTTGTTTTGATAGGTTTTAAGCACCGACAGCGAAGGCAGAGCGAATACGCTTTTGATGTTCGTATTATGAGAGTAAAAGATGTACTGCGAAATGTATGGATCGCGTTTTGAAAGTGCTACACGTTCAATATTTATTGACGGTATTGCGATCCGCGATCCATATTTCAAAATTTTTAGAAATTTTGCGATATGGATCACGATCCATCAATACTGCATGCTACACCGTCAATAAATATCGCGATACTTGGTTGAGTTAGTTTCTATAATTTCTTTATCCTTGTGCTAGTAGTATAAAGTTAGTGATACTGAGCTCTATAACCAAAGAGAACACGACTATTGTTGCATGTGTAGACGAAAAGAGAGTGTGGGTCGTTCATGTAACAGAGTGCGTAAACTTATAAGATTACCTGCTTGATAAAGTTATCGGTTTAGATGAATACCACTTATATCTTGATACATATGTTACAATATAAATAGCCAATGGAGACCGCTCATTGCTCTTCAAGAGCAATATATATCAGAGCTTATATCTTGCCATCTATTGCCGGCAATTTGGTAGTTTGACAGCTACATTTTCATTTGCACGAAAACTTCGTGGCTGCAACATCATTATTATTTTAATATAAATTTTATCTTTTTATTTATTGGCCGTTCGTTTTACACAGTATTGTATTATTTGCCAACAAAGCAAATGTAAAATCAAAAATTTTGTTTCGATTTTCATGTGGCCTTGAGCTCGAAAAATATACAATACTATTTTAATTTAAAAGAAAAATTGAGCTGTTTCCTGTTAAAATATTTGTAATTATATACTTGGATGTAAAATAGCCTATGTTCTAAATTTTTTAAGCGTTTAAATCCGGCAAAAATACATTTTCAAAGCTATCTTACAAATGCTTATATCAAGATATAAAAAGCCCACACAAATATTGCCACTGATATAACTTATATCTAGCGACCAAAATGACAGCTGGGCAGCAATAAATTTTATCCTGTGGAGACGGCCAGTACATCAGTGGCCGGCGCCAGGGCTGCCGACTTAGGGGAAAACTCGCGAGAGTGCACCACGCTTTGAACAAAATGACTTTTTGAGGGGGGAAGGGGCCGGCCTGAAAACCAGACGGCGAGGAAACTCATAGTTTACAAGAAATTTGTTGTTTTCCACGTTTGCGTGTTATTTAATTAAATTCAAACTGTTTAAAATAAGTCTTTTATTTAATTATTTCCAACTATCAGCTCAAACGTACAATGTTCCTCTTACTTCAGCTATCTATCTAATGGCCGGTGAACAAAAATATCTTAAACGTACTTGGTGTAATGAACTGAAGGTGGCGCATTCCCGAAACCGCTACTTTGGTTTTGCCGACTTTGACGTTTATGGCAATACGTAAACAAACTTTTTGTTTTTTTTAGAAACAAGTGCAAACGTATTGTGTACTTTCAAGTGAAAAATCAAAGTAATTCGTGCGTTCTGAAGTAAAAAACGTTTTATTTGTAATAAAAACTTTATAAAAATGTCGTGTCGTGTGTTGAATTGCTGCAGCCGTAGGGGTAAAGCCCCCAAATGCAGTTTTTTTTTGTTTCCCCGCGACGACGCATTGGCCAGAAAGTGGGTAGAGTTCTGCCGGAAGGAGAAGCCATACAATTTAGACACCAGCGTAATATGCATGAAGCACTTTACGGACCACTTTTAAACACGACATGTTAAGTTGAAAACGTTGAAATACCACAAATTACAAATTAAAATCGGAGGTAAGCAAGCATCGACCACTTTCTGAAGGAAAACATGCGCTGCGACAAGATATTATCACTTTTTCGGCACCTGCAATACAAACACAAAAATTCTAAATAGTTAATTAATAAGACCTATTCTTTTGAACACATTTCAAGAGTGGTTGTATATTTTTTGTTAACGTTGTGCTTAATTTGCTATATTCCAAGATGGCTTGAGAAATTGGTGAATCGTGAATAAAACACGTTTTCTCACTGCAAATTCACAACTGTCAACTCATTGTTCTTCGCCATATTCTTTGTTTACCCGTTGCCACAAATGTCATTCTGCGGGAATGCACAATCTTGTATTCTATCTTTCTTGTTAAACGTAATGGCGGTGCATCAGTGTTGCCACAGTGTCAAGATTAATATATTTAAGTCCACGTTGACACACATTACACTCTTTTTTTTATGCTTAATTGTAGTTTGGACTGGCAACCACTCTTGACCGTTACTTGGATTACCAGCCATACTTTTGCGGTGGTCTTACAGAACGACCAGAGCGTGTTCTATAATGGCCTCTAACTACTGGTTCCGTAATTTCCCAGACAGACCACCCATGCTTGCATCTGACTCATCACTTTCAGCAGTTTCACAGTCCGAAGGCGAGTTATGATGGCCCTCGTTTTCATGCTCTACAGAAAGTTTAGGTTCATCCGCAAATACAGTATTTATGGGGTTTGTATTGGCTGCATCTTGGTTATTATTATAATTCTGATCGTTATAATTATTATTTTGGTTAATACAATTCTGATTATTATAATTATTACTCTGGTTATTCACTAATTTATCTGGGACGATTTGAATCCCTGGCAGATTATTTCTGCAACCCACTTTAATATTTTCATCAAGAACGAAATCACTAGCATTAAAATCGTCATTATTTGTTTTAGCAATTAATCTGCGATGATATACGAGCGGTCGTTAACTGTCCCAGTAATTTTTCCGTAATGCCAATCCTTTCCATTCTTTTTAAAAATTACTAAGTCACCCGTACTCAATTTTGGCAATGACTTTGCGTTTCGATCATAGTAATACTTCTGCTTTTCTTTTTCCCTTTAAATTTATTTTAAATTATCTCTTCTTTCACGTTGTTTCTGATAAGCATCTTTTCCGATACTGGCAATTTCGTTTTAATTAGTCTACAAAAGAACAACTCTGATGGAGTGAGACTCATACTTCCAACAGGCGTAGTATTGTATTCCATGATTCTATACTGAAATTGATCGACTTCATTGGTCTCATAGCAACGTTTTAAAATATTTTTGGCGATTGCGACTCCTTTCTCAGCCATTCCATTACTCTGAGGGTATCTTGGACTCGAATATTTAAACTGAACATTGAATTCACGCGAAAACTTTTCAAACTCCGCAGAGTTGAAAGTGACATTATCACTCTTGATGTTCGTAGGATACCCGATTAAGTTAAAAATTGAGCAAAAAACATTAATAATATGTCCGGACGTCTTATTGTTGACTCTTGTTGCAACCAAATAACTCGAGTAATAATCATAAATCGCGATGTAATCACGACCAGCATATTCAAATAAATCCGCTGAAGCAATATGGTATGGGTATTTTGGATTAGACTCTTGGGTCAAGGGTTCTTTTTGATTATTCCGTTTGAACTGTTCACAAATTTTGCACGACGCAATCAATTACTTTAACTGTGTGCTCATTCCCAGTGTTTTCTCAATTCCAAAATGTAGCGCATGCAACCACTTCGCCATTTTTTCTTGCATTTTTGTTGGAATAACCAGTCGATGGTTCTTGAACAATAGCCCGTTTTCAAAATGCAATTCTGATTTAATTTTATTGAAAATCCGGCAAAAGTCATTTAAATGTCGATACGCTGGCCAACCCTTTCCCACATATTCACACACTCGTTTGAGATTTTCATCTGATTCTAGTATTTGTTTATAATAGTCATGGTTTTCCTTTGAAACACACACTGATTTTGTTACTGAGTGAATAACGGTACTCAACTCCGGTTCTTCCGAGCCCATGTCCAATGATGCACGGGATAAGCAATCGGCTAGCAACATTTCCTTGCCTGGTTTATAAACTATTTTCATCTGTGGGTATTTTAATAACATCATGAACATTCGTTGCAATCTCGGTGTAACAGCATCAATATCACGCAGGTTCAACACTTCCAGTGGTTTGTGATCACTCTCAACCACGAATGGTCGTCCATAAATGAAACTATGAAAACGTTTGCAAGCAAAAACCACAGCCAAAAGCTCCTTTTCAATTTGCGCCCATTTCTGTTCACTTCTGGTTAAGGTTCGGGATGCAAACGCGACCGGATGACCCTCTTGAAGCAGACCCGCTCTCAGCCCATCTTTTGCCGCATCAGCCAGAATGACAACTGGTTTTTCCGACTCAAAAGTCCTCAAAGCCGGTTGGATGTAACAAGTTTCAATAAATTATTGAATTCCGCCTCCTGCTTTTCGGTCCATTCAAAGTCGGTATCTTTCTCAGTTAATTTTCGCAAGCTGGCTGTAAGTTTGGACAGGGTTGGGATACATTTTAACAAATATTTCAAGAATCCCAGCAAACGCATGACACTATGTTTATCAGTTGGCCTTTTCATATTTAATATTGCTTCAATGTGTTTACGTTCCGGTTTAATATGACCATTTAACAAAACATGGCCCATGAATTTTACTTCCGACTTACGATATTGAGTTTTTTCCGGGTTAAATTTAACTTTGTTTACGCGTGCTAGCTCAAGAACAGTTGCCAATATTTTATCATGTTCCGCTTCGTCTGTGGCTACAATTCCTATGTCATCAAAATAAACAAAAACACCCGGTATATCTCCAAATATTTGAAACATTCTTCTTTGAAAAATTTCAGGAGCTACATTCAACCCGAATGTCAATCTTTCAAATTTGTAACGACCAAAAGGAGTCATGAATGTTGTTAATTCAGAGCTTCTTTTGTTTAACTCCAACTGCCAAAACCCATTTGAACAGTCTAACACCGTGAACACCTTCTTATGTGCCAATTCCGACGTGAAGTTCTCAATTGTCGGAATCACGTAATGTTCGCGCCTAAGACACTTGTTAAGGGGTTTTGGATCTAAACAAATCCGCAAATAACCGTTGGACTTTTCCACCACTTGGATGTTATTAACCCAATCCGTAGGATGAGAAACTGGTGAAATTATTCCACTCCTCACCATCTCATCAAGTTTTGGCTTAAGTTTTTTTACTATTGAATCCGGAAAGCGCTTTTTATAGTGTACAACCGGCTTTGCATTTTCATCCAAATATAAAGTAATTTTCACTGTTCTCATTTACAAACTTCTCTTGTTCATTTGGAAGCCTAACTGAGTCCACATCCACTCTTCTAATCAATTCTAACCTAATGCATGTCCCAAGCCCAAGTATCGGTTCAAATGAATCATCAACAACTATAAATTCTACCTTTTCTCTGAGATCTTTTAAATCAAATAGTTCAATTTCAACGATCCCACTTCTGACACCATGTCACGTTAGCGTGTTATTTAATAAAATTCAAACTGTTTAGAATAAGTCTTTTATTTTATTATTTCCAACTATCAGCTCAAACGTACAATGTTCCTCTTACTTCAGCTATCTATCGTATCTATAAACATAATGGCGGTGCATCAGTGTTGCCACAGTGTCAAGATTAATATATTTAAGTCCACGTTGACACACATTACATTGTTAAAGTTGAAAATTTCACCTAACAAAATGTACGATAACAAACCATTTCAAACAAATACAAGTGTGCAGAAAACACACATTCCAACTAAATTAAGCGCTTTGAACGTTTGTCTATTTTATATTTAATTAATTTCATTATTTAACGATCAGGAACACGTTTATAAATTTGTTTACTTTCCTTTAGAGCAGGCTTTCCCAAAGTGGGTGCCGCGGCACCCTGGGGTGCTGCAAGCGTATGCCTGGTGTGAATATACTAGTGGTGCGGGCAAATTCTTTAGATTTTCCATACACAACGCAAGCGGTTTGATCAAACTTCAACATGGCGGCCAGAAAATCAAAAAATTTAGATTTGTATTAACCCTTAATTAGGCGCATGGGGTTAAGGCCATTTCAAGTTGAAAAAAATGACTTAGGGCCGTTTGCACCATGTCTAGTTAACGCTAACTGGAGGTACATCCTTCAGTTAAGCACGTTAACTGCTTTATCGATCACATGTTATATGATGGGTGTCGATAACGTCGATAAAGATGTTTAACTGGGAGTTAGAATTAACTAGACATGGTGCAAACGGCCCTTAGAGTACTTGGAGCCTGCTCGCGCTCTTTCTAGCTTCCTAACTCCCCGCGGGGTACGTAAAGAAGTCACTGCCAGAACATCGGCATGTACGCATGTGTCGCTACTCTTTTGAATCCTGACCCCATGCGACCACTTACGTAACATTTTTTATTTTTTATTTTTGTATCTAAGTTTAAAGTCAAAGTTACGCTTTTCTTTCCTAAAGTTAATTATAATAAAGAGCTTAATATTTATAACAATACACATTTCGTTTTATATATTTAGTCACGGCTAGAACATCGTCGCGTACATATGTGTCGCTACCCGCTTGCGTGCTGACCCCATGCGACCACTAACGTAACGTTTTTTGGGGGAGGTAAGTTTTTAATATTTTTTTTTAAGTTTGAAGTCGAAAATATGTTTTTGACTTTTTAAGTTAACGATAATAGTGTACTTTAATATTTTCGATAATACACCTTTCGTTTTTTTTATTTTGAAAACTCTTTTTTCAACCCTTTTATTGGGGTCACTAAGGACCCCATGCGACTAATTGTGTGATTCTCTTTATGCGCCTAATTAAGGGTTAAAATTACCTTTAGCGGCTCGTCAAACCCCATAAACAACACAAATAGCTTGAAGCAAAGGCATATTTCGCTCTTCAGCGTAGTTTCCCAGTACGTTTGGTCAACGTAAAATTGAATCAGAAAAATTTCAGAAAAAGAGCCGAAAACGTACCCTTTTCACAACTACTTTCGGTACTTTTGTAGACCTATTCCGCGTTTCATCCACTTTTGTTCCCGTTTTCGGATTTTTTGCTGGCTGTGCTGTTCTCGTAAAAAGCGCAGCGCTTCACGCACGTGTATATATTACTAATTCTTTGGAACTTCACAATCACACTATCAAAGAGCGAATCACCACGATTTTAGAGGCAGTCTTCTCGTGTTAGTGAGGTACCCATTCGCAGTGAAAATCGAAGAAGAGCGAGTACTTCAGACTTACGCCACAAGCTACGAAATGTTTAAAGCTATCGACAAATTTGTACAGAACAATGGTTTGAAATTGAACAAGTGTGCGGATATTTGCATTGGTTTGGAAAACCGAAAGGAACGATGTCTAGGATGAAGCAGGAGGCAGAAAACACCACGAGAAGTCACTGTATGATCCTTCGGTATGCCCTGGCGACTAGGAAGATGCCGCCACTAGATTTAAAACCCGTATTGGATGACGCTGCGAAGATAACAGAGGCCTGCGAAATTAAAATACATCTCTGGTTTTTTCTGGCACGTCGATATTTTTTTATTGGTGACATGTATAGATTTGTTTCTTAACAGATAATTATCACTAATTTTTGCTGGAAAGCGTTTCTTAACCCAAAAAACTGGCGGAAACTAGCAGCTCTCTCTCGATCTTACGCTCGTCTTTTTTTGGCTCTCCTGCTAATTTATGCTGGTAAAATTTTTACTAGCAGCTGTCAAAATGGATAAACAAAAATTCGCGCCAAATATTTTCAATAGTCATATACACCGTTCAGCTGATTACTTGCTAGTTTCTGCTAGTTTTGCGTTTCTTTACTTTTTCGTTATTTCGTTCTCTGTGAGCGTAATTCTTTAAATTTTCTCATTCTTCTTCCTGATAATTATCTGCTAGAAAAGAAAAGAAACAATGCCTATATTTTAGAGGGCTTATTTTAGTGTAAATCGACATGTGTGTGTTTTAGCAAAACTATAACGAATTTTCTCGTGAAACTTTACGAGGATGCTAAGAAAGAGATATGTCTACATAAATTCCCACTATTTTCACTTTTTTAATATTAGTATTTAAGTAATTAGTTGGTTAAAATTTTTGCACTTCCACTGTACTTGCATAAATGCACGATCTTTTCAATGTTCACGTGTGATTTGTGTACAATAAATGTATTTTATTTTATTTTTTAACAATATAAAACGCGTTTAACCATTTCACTACTTTTCTTGGGTTGGGTTTAGTAGCGGCCCCAACTATTTCGGGCTATTCCGTCCAAAGGGGTGGCTCGATCCAAAAAAAAATTCCACACACTTGTAGTCAAGGGTCTACACATTATTCTAGGACCTACTTTTGTAATTTTTGGCCCGTAATTTATTTAGAAATTTGGTTTGAATTACGCTCTTTTTTGTAAAATTCTCACTGGGCCGGCAGCCGCAGGATTACCACGCAGAAAGAGAATTCTAGTTACCTCATCTTTTCCCAAGGCTACATCACTGGGGCGGTAGCCCCAGTTGGTGTACACCAAACGGAGAATTCTATTTGGTAAGGGGTATAATCCTCAAGCGCGGCCGAAGGCCGCCTACGCAGAAAGGAATTCTACGCAAAAATACTGTGGACGCAAGTTGTTTAGGTCCTCGACCTAAATATATTGCACCACCCTAATACGCGCTTTGTCACTTCATGTAAGAGCACACAAACACATGTATAAGTTACGGCTAACTTTCCAGTCGCTAACAATGAGCCCCACTGTACGGTAACTTAGTTGAGGGGAAACTTAACGAAAGTTACTGTGCGGTGGGCTACATCCCTTTTCGTTTTGTTAGCAATTTGTCACTTCTTAGAAGACAGCAAGGAGATCACGTCAACTATCACACCACGTTCGGTAAGCCAACTCTTGTGTGCCACACATTTCAAACTCATCGATATTTACAAATAAAACGCCTTTTCATTTCATTGCACTAAAACCACTGTGTCTTTTATTTCTTCTTATTTTCGTTACATTAACTTTACGCTGGTGCGCTCCATCTTCGTGCGACGCCACCTGCGTAAATATTGGTCCTTCGAGCCGGATTTTCTAAAATGGGATAAACTGTGCACACTTCACTGTGCGTAACTTCGGAAGAAACTAGGTAAAGCAATGAAAATAATGCTGCTATGTGAAGAATTTCGTCAGAATCCTATTTACTTTTCGTACAGAAACCTCGTCACGAGTGCACATAACCCTTTTTGAAGTTAAGCGATGAACCAAAAAATCTGTACCGAAATGATTAAAGGTTTTATTAAGATTTCGGGAACTTTGGTTTATATACACAAGCATAACTACGAGGAAAATATGAAAATACTCCACCTATACTACCTATATATACATACATATATTACGGGCGTACATATTTGCTCTCTTCTTAAACATTGCAGTTCTAATCAGTGAATTTGAACTAAGAAAATTAGAACCAATTTCGCCCTCTCTATAAATTTTGAACGTATGACTTTGATCACCTGTTAAAAGATCCCAGATGGTCGGTTCCGTGTTACCAGATCGACCCAGGGCTCCTGGGTAAGAACCATCACCTTTTTTGTGTGTTAATATATCTCACTGATATAATCGCCGTTTGTAGTGATGCTTATGCTATAACGAAAGAACTTCCGGTAGGTACGCATGTTTAACCATGCGCTTTGAGATTTGGGATGATGGAGGGTGAAGAGAAGTGGAATAGATGGGTTTCTTTTGTGAAGTGGAATGAAGAGTAGGTAAGAAGTTTACTGCGAGGTTGTGCTGTTCTCATTGTAGGGCGGAAGTGGGACCAATTTTGCAATTGGCCTTCTGATTTCTCCCTTAGCTGTTTCGATGTCGACTACTCTTACTCGGTTGTCGGAACCTGCATGTAGCTTGACTATTCTCCCCAATCTCCATTCGTTTGGTGACAGGTTTTCCTCTTTAACGACGACAAGGTCTCCTAGCTTTAAGTTGGTTTGTGGATGTTTCCACTTGATGCGTTTCTGCATTTCGGTGAGGTATTCCATTTTCCATCTCCTACAGAATGTCTGGTGTAGGGCCTTCAGTTTCTGCCATCGATTTACGATTGAGGCAGGACTTTCGTTTACATCGATTTTGGGTGGGGCAAGAAGATGCCCGCCGACTAGGAAATAACCTGGGTTAAGCGGCTCCAGGTCAGACGGTTCGTTTGAAGAGGGGCTTAGTGGTCGTGAGTTGAGACAAGACTCAATACGGCATAAGAGTGTGCTGAACTCTTCAAAAGTATATTTGTGGTACCTTTTGCAACCTTTTTAAAGTGGGTTTTGAAACTTTTCACCCCAGCTTCCCACAAACCGCCCATGTGAGGGGCCGCAGCGGGTATGAAATGCCATTCTAAGGTTTGATGGCTGTATTTAGTGAGGGGGCTCGTAAAGATCGTGAGGCTCCGACAAAGTTAGTACCATTGTCGGAGTAAACATTTTTTGGACATCCTCGTCTAGCAACAAATCTTGCGAAAGCGGCTAGAAAGGACGCAGTGCTAAGGTCGCTGGTAGCTTCAAGGTGAATGGCTTTCGTCGAGAAGCAGACGAAAAGACACACGTAGCCTTTTGACATGCGACATCCTCTGCCCCGGTAGGACTTGATGTCGAACGGGCCGGCGAAATCCACCCCCGTGTTTGTGAATGCACGGGAAAAGGTTGTACGTTCTTTGGGAACCATTCCCATAAGTTGAGTTTGCGACCGTTTCTTGTGGATCGTGCAGACCTTGCCGTTATGTATGACGGACCGTATCAAGTTGTTCACCCTGGGAATCCAAAACTGCGATCGGATGAGTCGCAGCATCAGCTGGTTTTCTCCGTGCACGGAAATTTTATGGATAAACTGGACAAAGAGACGGGACAACCTACAACCATACGGAACAATGATAGGATGACGTTCATTGTAGGACAGATCGCAAGATGCGCTCAGACGACCACCAGCCCTCAGAATCTCATCTTTGTCGATGAACGGGTTAAGAGGCAGGATTTCACTTTTTCCGTCAATGGATTTTCCAGATTTTAACCTTATATATTCTTCGCTGTAATATTGTTTTTGACAAATTGTTATTAAGCGTTGGGTCGTTGTTTTAATTTCGTTGGCCGAAATTGAACGAGACTCCACTTTAAAGGAAGATTTCGTTTTGGGATTGATTCTTTGATAGAATCTCATAATATAAGATATAACTCTCAAAGCCCGTGACAAATCAGAAAATCGATCGAGAATGTCGTGAAAGTCTTTTACTTTTGTTGTTGCATGAACATGCACCCTTTTTCCTTCAATGGTTGTGTCAAAGTCCGATTCTTGTGCTGGCCATCTCGAATAGTCTTCTTGTAACCAAGAAGGACCCTGCCACCACAAGGAGCTGCTGACTAGATCACTCGCCGAGAGTCCTCTGCTGGCTAGATCCGCTGGGTTTGAGGCCGAATCCACGTGGGGCCAATTTTTGTTTCCTACCTTGTCTACTAGCTTTGTTATCCTGTGGGCAACAAACGTTGACCACGAACACGGAGGTTTTCGAATCCAAGCTAAAACTATCGTTGAATCCGTCCACAAATTCACCTTCAAATGAGCAAGGCTAAGGTTTTCAACGACAGTTTCAATTGTTTCGGCCAGTAATACTGCACCACACAACTCCAATCGGGGCAAAGATATTGTTTTGACTGGCGCTACCCTTGTTTTTGCCATAAGTAAGTTGACGAAAACTTTATCCTCAGTCTGAACCCTTAGAAAAACTGTCGCCGCGTATGCCTTTTCCGAAGCATCGCTAAAACCATGTATTTCCACATTATCGGTTTGCGTGAAATATACCCATCTTGGTATGCGGATGTTGTTTAATTCCGCGTAATCATGCGTAAATGCTTGCCAACGATCCCAGGTATTTGGAGATACGGTTTCGTCCCAACCTGTTCCTTCTAACCAAATATTCTGCATAATGATCTTGGCGACGATTATAACCGGTGCAAGCCAACCCAGTGGATCGAACAGTTTGGCGATGGCTGAAAGTATTGCCCTCTTTGTAATAATGCTACTATTTTCAATTGGTTTCGCTATAAAGTAGAAGTAATCGGAATGGGCGTTCCATCTGATGCCCAAAGCCTTTACTGCACTGGTATCTTCAAACTCTAAGAAATCTTCACTAAGTAAATGACCTTTTGGTATTCCTTGAAGTATTTTGCTAGAGTTTGAAGTCCATTTTCGTAATGGAAACCCGGCTGAATTTAGCACCTGTGATATCTCTTCTCGAGCTCTTATCGCAGCTTCGACGCTATGTCCCCCGGCGAGTACGTCGTCAACATACATACATTTTCGCAAAATGTCAGATGCGATTGGATGAGAGCTCTCCACATCATCAGCAAGCTGGTGTAATGTCCTTATCGCAAGGTAAGGAGCACAGTTTATGCCAAAAGTCACGGTTTTTAATTCGTACAAACTGATCGGATCTTTTGGGCAACTACGAAAAACTATTCGCTGATATTTTGTTTGATTTTGATTTACCCAAATTTGTCGATACATCTTTTCTATATCGCTGTTGAATACGTATTTGTACAGTCTCCAACGTAGTATAAGAATGGGTAAATCGGCCTGAAGTACTGGGCCTGGAAGAAGGACATCATTCAAACTCATGCCATTAGCGGTTGGGCATGATGCGTTGAATACAACCCTGACCTTTTTAGTGGTGCTTTCTTCCTTTAAAACGGCGTGGTGAGGTAAAAAATAGCAGTCCGTTGAATCTGGTGAAATGTTTTTATTAATTTTTGACATATGTGCTTGTGTCTCGTATTCAGATACAACCCGGTTGTACTCTGTTTGAAGGACAGGCTTTTTCGCTAGTCGCATCTCGTTCCGTTAGAACTGAGAGCATGCACTTTTCAGCGAAGGTCTGTAATGGCATCGCTAACAATACGGCAGCACTATTCAGCGCCGTCGTAATGTTGGCAGCCCTGATGGAACATACGTTCCACAGGTACTTAAAAACGAGCAAAAAACTAATGAAGAATTCAATTAGATATACGCCATTGAATCAGACGGTTGTGCCAAAATTATAAAATAAAAGGAAATTAAATTTAAAGTGTTTGTGAAAGTAATTACGAGTTGTTATTTCAAGCGAGGTAGTATTCGGGTGTGAACAAGATTTTACGCATTAAAGTTTGACTAATCCCTACGGCAAACAAAAGGGTAAGCGCTATCACCCAAGTGTGAGCAGCTCCAAAAGGGAAACCACCAGCCGGCAGCGTAAAAGCACCAAAAACTCACCGGTGTCCCTCTACGAAGCCTCAGGCAGTTGGGAAGCTATCTTCCAGCAAGTTCCGGGTAAGAAAACAACATTTTATTAAATGAGCGGGCTGAGGGCCCAACATGGCGACCGTGACAGCGTGTGCGAGCATACGCGTGTGGGGAAAATTGCTTTGATGACAGCCTGGACGGCAGGCGAGTCCGAAAAGCCCCTTTTTGTGCGACACACTACGGTGGATGGACAAAATTTCATCTCAGTGGACCGTAACAGGCGGCAGTATTGCATAAGCCGTGTAACGCCTTATAATACGGCGTGTTGCATTTTTGTGAGCTGTTTTTCCCACACAGCGGTAAGGCGTGCAAGCACCAGCAGCAGCAGTACTGCATCAGTCCCATATCACCACCGAAAACGGCATCTTGCACATTAGCAGACTGTACAAGGTACGACAAAAAGCCTTGCTACCATGAACAACGGCAGCTTACACACACATACATATGTGTAACGGCGCCCGACGAACCAACGCATCCAGCAACTGTACAACGTAACTAGCGGCAAAATTGTACCGCAAATCGTACCCACGCCAGCGAATAGTGGCACAAAACCGAGCAACAGAGCAACACACCTAAAAAAGTGACCGCGGCGCGGGAGGCTGAAGCATAGCGGTATTAACAACAAGCAACATTTTAAGACAGCGGCGTGGGATGGCAACGGAAAACTTTGGGTACAGTCCAGCAAGAGTAAGGCTGCTAATTTAAGTTTATATATTTTCGTGCTTATATACATTTCACTTATACATATGTACATACGTTGATACATTTTAACATTAGTGTACACACTAGTGTATTTTCGGATTATTTAAGATTAAAAAAAAAATTATCCAAAAAAAAATTTTAAGAATTTTTCCAAATTTTAATTAAACTGAGTTCCATTAGTGAACAAAAGAGCTTTTGAATAACCCTCTTCTCATAAGATATATGGTATAAAGATATATGATATATGATTTGAATACTTTTATAGTAGTCTGTAAGTGATTCAATAAATTTTTCTTCTTAAACCATTTTTGACATTAACATAGGCGACGTGAGTGATTCAGTGAAGTTTCTATTAATTTTTCGTATCATATAAGTGATCACAATTTTTCACATTTTTCATAAGTTTTTCAAAAATATTAATATAAGCTTTTCTTGCGATTCTATTGCGGATTAAACCATTTTCTAATTCCTACTACGGTTACTTGCATACATTGCGGATTAAACAATTTTCAAATTCCCACTACGGTTACTTGCATACATACATTTTTTTATTATTCCTTGAACATTAATATTATTAAATTTAAGTGACTTTGAAATTACTAAATATGTACTATTACTCAAAATTTTCCATTACTAGTTATAAGTTCACGGTATAATCCCATAAATCAATTTAGAAACACAAAAAAAAAACTACCTTCAAACTCAGATTCTATAAATTTAAGAATTTAACCATATACCGTTGTACATGTGTTCGACCCCTATATACATCAAAATTTAAAAACTTCTTTAAATACAAAAAAAAATTAAGCAAACAACTTGAAATCTTTTGCTTTGCATGCATGCTGCATGAAATTCACCGATATCCCAACTGCATGAAAACCCCTTGTTGCATGCGATTTTTCAGCGGATGACCTACTGAAGAAAAACATAAGTATTTTTCATAATTCAATTTCTTTTTAATTTTTTTATACAGGGTGAACGATAGCTTGTTTTCGTACATGTTGGGTTTCCACTTCTTTGAGATTAGCCGGTTATGAGCGAATTCGATAAACAATTTAAAATATATAAAGCAGATTTTGATAAGATTACGAAACGCATTTTACAAAATAGACCGTTGTCTTCGAATGCGAAAAAATTAAACGAATACAAATATTCGCTTATCACAGCTTACAATAATATTTTATTACTAGTTATTGGTAATAGTTCGGCCCATACCTGTAATCTCAAAGAAGTCCAAGTTAAATTAGCTCGTTGCAAGGAACAGTTAGCAAAGTGCTTTAATAAA
>NW_016160468.1:0-9101 GCF_001687245.7 Rhagoletis zephyria | reverse complement strand
CATACAGCTGATCTGACTAACGCGAGAATAGTGGATAGGGAAAAAAGAGAAAAAACAAGATACACACTAGAGAGTTTAAGAATTTTGCAAAAAAGAAATGTAACAATAAACAAAAAAGAAGACACTGACGACATCGCGGCTGCATACTTATTATGTTTATAGCCATTTTAGTATTAGTTTGACAAATGTACCACAGGGTGATGGTATGAACGCTGTTTAAATTTTGAAGTTTTAAATGTTAAGTGTACAATAGTTTATTTTTCAAATGTAAGTTTTTCAATGTTTTCTCAAAAGTGTTTAAAGTTCAGTATCATGTTAAAAATTGCTAATTGTCATAGATTCAATATAAAATTTGTTACTTGTTTTCTTGTGTGTACAAATGTTTTGTGTACATATTAACAAATTATATTATAACAATAACGTCCTTATGTTTGTTTCTTGTTGATCCTTTAATAAAGAAAACGCCCCAGAAGATGCCAAGGAGTTTGGCGAAACGTCGGGCAGCAAAGTGAAGAAAGTTTTTTCTTGCACATAAGCCAAATTGATCAAAAAAGCCTAGTACAAACCAACAATAAAAACATAGTTTTAAAACTGATCATTAACTCATCGGTAAAATATCGTTTGCAAAAGTCCCATGCACTCGTTAAAGAACTCGTAACAAAACATAAAATCCAATCGAAGCAGTCATTTGATAAAAATGCACGTCCTGTACTAATTGAAGAAAAAGATACGGTTTTAATACAAAAGGAACCTAGAGATAAACATAGCAATATATATCTGGGTCCTTACACGCTACAGAAAGTAGACGGTACAAATGTTACGGGTTTCGACAAAACCAAAAATAAATTAAAACAGTTCACAAAAACCGCATTCAAAAAGTCACATAATCTATTTTTATTGAATTTATTTAAATACGCAAGTAAGATTCATAGTTGTCTCAAAACGAATCAGTCACGTCACACATATATAAATAATTACTAGTATGATGTTTAGAGATTAGGCAGTAGAATTAATTAAAATATGTACATGTGCATAAACATGTGCAATAACTCATGAATTATATTGCAAATCTAGTTGGGAAATTATTTTTATTTTTGTGAATGAATAATTTCCAAAAGTAAAATATATTTGAAGATGTACCATTAAATCAAATTTTGGCTTAATAAACCTTATAAGTATATATTTTATATTTAATTGGAGAATATATAAAGAAAATTGCCAATCAACCTCACTAATTCAATTAAACTCAAACGAATAAAGATAAGATTTCTTTACTATTTATTCACATTAATAAACAAAATTGTGAAATGCGGAAAAAAGCAAAAAAAAAATAAAAAAAAGAGAAAATTATAACAATATTAATTATACAGACAGATATATAAATACAAATTTACCAAACCATATATTTCATACGATTAGTAAATTATAAAAAAAAAAAAAACATTAAACACATACTTATGTATATTCCTTAATATCAAATTAATATTTTACATTCACGCAATTAGCTAAGTATATATAATAATATTGTTAAATATTTATCATACGTTTTGAACTCGCTATCAACAGCCGAAAATTGATCTCTATCGGTTTTGCATTGCTCTTGAATCGAACGATTCTTGCAAGCCTGATCACCTTGCAACAATCTTTTCTCAAGGAGGGTGATGTAATGGCATCGCTAACAATACGGCAGCACTATTCAGCGCCGTCGTAATGTTGGCAGCCCTGATGGAACATACGTTCCACAGGTACTTAAAAACGAGCAAAAAACGAATGAAGAATTCAATTAGATATAGGCCATTGAATCAGACAGTTGTGCCAAAATTATAAAATAAAAGGAAATTAAATTTAAAGTGTTTGTGAATGTAATTACGAGTTGTTATTTCAAGCGAGGTAGTATTCGGGTGTGAACAAGATTTTACGCATTAAAGTTTGACTAATCCCTACGGCAAACAAAAGGGTAAGCGCTATCACCCAAGTGTGAGCAGCTCCAAAAGGGAAACCACCAGCCGGCAGCGTAAAAGCACCAAATACTCACCGGTGTCCCTCAACGAAGCCTCAGGCAGTTGGGAAGCTATCTTCCAGCAAGTTCCGGGTAAGAAAACAACATTTTATTAAATAAGCGGGCTGAGGGCCCAACAGGTCCTAAGCACACATTTTTCGGAAAATCCCGTTTAAAAGGTAGAGACACAATGTATTTTCCATCGGTTTTTCGTGTTGTAGTTGCTTTGAAGAGCTCTTCGCAGTATTTACCATCTTCGTTGATGCCTTTTTTCTTTGGGACATCTTCCAGCTCCCAAAATGCAGCTAGCTGCTTGTCCAACGTGACTTCGTTAAAATACGATACGATATTGTTAGTTGGACTGACTGAATCCGCGCGACCAGTCAGTATCCAACCGAACACGGTCTCTTGCGCGAGAAGCGTATTTAATACGTTCTTCCTCATTCCACTTAAAATTATTTGCCGGTAAATATCTCCTAATAAGACCAGGTCAACTGGCTCATTGACGAAGAATCTTTTGTCCGCCAAGACCAAGTCTGGGAACGATTGCCGTGTCATTGCGCTTATCTGACAANTCGCTAACAATACGGCAGCACTATTCAGCGCCGTCGTAATGTTGGCAGCCCTGATGGAACATACGTTCCACAGGTACTTAAAAACGAGCAAAAAACGAATGAAGAATTCAATTAGATATCGGCCATTGAATCAGACAGTTGTGCCAAAATTATAAAATAAAAGGAAATTAAATTTAAAGTGTTTGTGAATGTAATTACGAGTTGTTATTTCAAGCGAGGTAGTATTCGGGTGTGAACAAGATTTTACGCATTAAAGTTTGACTAATCCCTACGGCAAACAAAAGGGTAAGCGCTATCACCCAAGTGTGAGCAGCTCCAAAAGGGAAACCACCAGCCGGCAGCGTAAAAGCACCAAATACTCACCGGTGTCCCTCAACGAAGCCTCAGGCAGTTGGGAAGCTATCTTCCAGCAAGTTCCGGGTAAGAAAACAACATTTTATTAAATAAGCGGGCTGAGGGCCCAACAGGTCCTAAGCACACATTTTTCGGAAAATCCCGTTTAAAAGGTAGAGACACAATGTATTTTCCATCGGTTTTTCGTGTTGTAGTTGCTTTGAAGAGCTCTTCGCAGTATTTACCATCTTCGTTGATGCCTTTTTTCTTTGGGACATCTTCCAGCTCCCAAAATGCAGCTAGCTGCTTGTCCAACGTGACTTCGTTAAAATACGATACGATATTGTTAGTTGGACTGACTGAATCCGCGCGACCAGTCAGTATCCAACCGAACACGGTCTCTTGCGCGAGAAGCGTATTTAATACGTTCTTCCTCATTCCACTTAAAATTATTTGCCGGTAAATATCTCCTAATAAGACCAGGTCAACTGGCTCATTGACGAAGAATCTTTTGTCCGCCAAGACCAAGTCTGGGAACGATTGCCGTGTCATTGCGCTTATCTGACAAGTGGTAAAACCAGCACGATTGCTTCTATATTAATTAACGGGTCTGTGGGTGACCGAAGTTGAATAGCACACGCTTCTTTTACCTGCGCAGATACAGAGTTATTGATGCCCGAAACTTGGGCATGCAAGCGTTTTGATGGCAGGTTGATTCTCCGTTTGAGTCTCTCAGTAATGAACGAGCACTCAGAACCAGAATCTATAAGCGCTCTAGCCGAAAAATGTATACCATTATAGTGTATGTTAACGCGTTNAAAAGGGAAACCACCAGCCGGCAGCGTAAAAGCACCAAATACTCACCGGTGTCCCTCAACGAAGCCTCAGGCAGTTGGGAAGCTATCTTCCAGCAAGTTCCGGGTAAGAAAACAACATTTTATTAAATAAGCGGGCTGAGGGCCCAACAGGTCCTAAGCACACATTTTTCGGAAAATCCCGTTTAAAAGGTAGAGACACAATGTATTTTCCATCGGTTTTTCGTGTTGTAGTTGCTTTGAAGAGCTCTTCGCAGTATTTACCATCTTCGTTGATGCCTTTTTTCTTTGGGACATCTTCCAGCTCCCAAAATGCAGCTAGCTGCTTGTCCAACGTGACTTCGTTAAAATACGATACGATATTGTTAGTTGGACTGACTGAATCCGCGCGACCAGTCAGTATCCAACCGAACACGGTCTCTTGCGCGAGAAGCGTATTTAATACGTTCTTCCTCATTCCACTTAAAATTATTTGCCGGTAAATATCTCCTAATAAGACCAGGTCAACTGGCTCATTGACGAAGAATCTTTTGTCCGCCAAGACCAAGTCTGGGAACGATTGCCGTGTCATTGCGCTTATCTGACAAGTGGTAAAACCAGCACGATTGCTTCTATATTAATTAACGGGTCTGTGGGTGACCGAAGTTGAATAGCACACGCTTCTTTTACCTGCGCAGATACAGAGTTATTGATGCCCGAAACTTGGGCATGCAAGCGTTTTGATGGCAGTTTAATTCTCCGTTTGAGTCTCTCAGTAATGAACGAGCACTCAGAACCAGAATCTATAAGCGCTCTAGCCGAAAAATGTATACCATTATAGTGTATGTTAACGCGTTCTGTTCCTAACAAAACTCCTTTACTTGTATTTGCGTAACAAGAATTTACATTTGTAATCGATTTGATGTTTCCTTTTTCAGATTCGCGTCTTGATTGAGCCCGGTTTGGAGTAGACTCCACGTTACCCGATGGATCAGTTGTTGCTTTTGGCTGAATTGGCATATGGAGCAACTTGTGATGTCTCGAATGACAAGTGCTGCAGTTAAATGAGCTGGTACATCTTGAGCAGATAGACAATTCAAGCAACTGCGAATGCTCTTCACGTAATCTACTCGCTCCGTCGGCTAACTAAGTTACCGTACAGTGTTGCCTTTGCTACACTGGCTTGAAAGGCGCCAAGCTTTTTTGCAGGCGTCTCTGCAGAATTCCGAGAGCTTGGTGGTTTAGGTTTCGAAACTATATCTCCCCTAAGACCTGTGACGGTTTCCAGTGTTTGAAACCGATTGCATAGGAATTTATCCCTATCTACCCATTTGGAAACCTCAGTTTTATTTTCTATGGTTTGCTCCCATAGTGCCAGTGTCGTTCCTGGCAGTTTTGTCGAACACAAATATGTGAATATTGCATCCCAATTTGAAACATCAATCTGATGACACTGAAGCGACGAGATGCAATTATTTATGTCGCGTTGCAGTTTCTTGATGGAGCTACCGCATTCACTCTCAACTGCGTTTAAATTAAATAATACCTTTAATNCTCTGATGGCTGCATAGTATTGTAGTCAGATTCGAATTCTGCTACTGAATCTGCCTGACGAATAAAGGTATTCATTTTTGACAACCAAAGACCACTCAATTGGACGCAAGAAAAGAAATTTGTCTGTAGTAATAGAAATCGCCGATTTGTAGGAAAATATTGGCACTAACCGCTTAGCCCGAAATAAGCCTAGTTCTTATGAGAACAACAAAGGATAACTTGTATATTTAAATAACGATTTATTTATTTTGCAGCCAAGTAAGACTGTCGAATACGTAATTACGTATGTATATGTGCGTATATACAAAAAATGTGCAAGTCACTCGCCACCCAACGTAACCGAAAAATGTGATATACGTGTGTACATAATTGAAATTCACAATATGTAATTTATTTAAAATTTCCGATGAAAAAATTGTGTTTATTCAAGCGCGGCTGTGATTTTGTGCAACAAACAAATAAAATGGGGGAAACAACCCAGTGAAGTGATCAGCAATATGTACAAGCGCGCCACTAATAATAGACAAGTGTAATATGAAAAGAAACCAAAGGAGTTTCGCAAAATATACTTGAAGTTACGCGATTAATAAAATGCAAATAAAAGTGAAAGCCAGTAAAATAAGAAAAAATTAAATTCTGTGCTTTGCAAGAAAAGAATAAATTTTATCAATCTTGTGCTTCGGTAAATGCGACTGGTATTTTTACACAAACAACACCCCGAACACACCGTGAAATTTGTAATCTCGTAAAAGGTGTCATTTGTGGTTTTGTGGTGAGTTTCGTTCCACCGCCTCGACATGTGCAGCAGCACGGATCGATGCCACCGATGTCGCGAAAAGCATCACACCTCGCTCCAGCTCGATGACTGCGAAGACCAAAGGCACCCAGCGAACGCGATCAACGACGGCGAGAGCTCGGACGGGGCACTCTCTATCGACGTTACGGAGCAGACGAAGTCGTGGGCGCAGCAGGTCGAAGAGGAGGAGTTGGAGGGGTTCGAGAGGACAGACTCTTCCCCACATGAGCGACAAAAGCGCAACTCTGGAACTGGCACACCGAGACCGTTAGACCAGTTACCACCCCGCGCGGGCGACGCGGAAACTCGTTCTTTCCGCTCGCCAACGCGTACACAACACAACTGGCGCGATGCGGAAACTCGTCCTTTCCACTCGCAAACGCGTCAGCAATACAACCGAAGCGACGCCGAAACTCGTCCTTTCCGCTCACAAACGCGCCAACAACACAACTGGCGGCAACACGGCGGCGCGGAAACCAGTCATTTCCGCCCGGCATCACGATCGCAACGCAAGCCAAAACGACGCGACGGCGCGGAAACGCGTACTTTCCGCTCATCTAAGCGATCGTCTAGGCTACGCAAGGCAGCACCATACCACAAAACTCGCACAAACGACAGCAACATTAATAGTCGTGCCTTACAACGCGCTCCACCGACCGGCTTCCGAACGGGCCGCCTAGTGCAAAGCGCCATATCAACGCCGATCATTCGTGCGCTTATCCCCATCGCGCCGACCGCAATAGTGCGGATTGAAGCAAGGGGCCGCCTTCATTTGATCCGCGCAATGATTGACCCTTGCGCACCAAACTCATTGGTTGATTCGGAACTGGGGAGAGACCTCCAACTGGAACGCAACGGATCAGGACGTCTGCAGCGTTGCACGATCACCATGCGAGGAAGATACGGCAGCTCCGACCGCATTACGACACATGCAGTCGTGCTGGACCATCATATACGCCAGAGTCCACCGTCGAACCTGGACCTTAAGGTTGCGGCCCCCTTCCAATACATGCGATTGGCGGATCCGCAATTCTTTCGCGCGTCACCAATACGCCTCACACTAGGCCTCGATTTGCATGCGGAGATGATGGTGAGCGGGACCCCCCCGTCTACCGTGGGTGGCCAGCTGGTCCAGGCGACCATATACGGCCTGGTTGTTGCCAACCATAAACGTAGATATTAAGAAAACAAAACCACACATACACACACCCTCATCACACACACACACCTTAAAATCTAAATAAAAAAGTGCATTGAAATTCCAAACCACGTCTGTTTCAATTAACGATGTCCTTTTCTCCACAGCCCCAGATGAGCCGGTCGCGACAAAAGCGTGGGCGAATAAGCAGATCCGCGCAGTACAAAATCCGCGCTACATAGTTGAATAACATAAGACTTTCCCCACGTGCGTGTGACGGTTGAGACGCGACTCCTTTTCTTTTTCACAGCTCGCTTACCGCAAGGGGGCCGGTTTGTTTAGGTCCTCGACCTAAATATATTGCACCACCCTAATACGCGTTTTGTCACTTCATGTAAGAGCACACAAACACATGTATAAGTTACGGCTAACTTTCCAGCCGCTAACAATGAGCCCCACTGTACGGTAACTTAGTTGAGGGGAAACTTAACGAAAGTTACTGTGCGGTGGGCTACATCCCTTTTCGTTTTGTTAGCAATTTGTCACTTCTTAGAAGACAGCAAGGAGATCACGTCAACTATCACACCACGTTCGGTAAGCCAACTCTTGTGTGCCACACATTTCAAACTCGTCGATATTTACAAATAAAACGCCTTTTAATTTCATTGCACTAAAACCACTGTGTCTTTTATTTCTTATTATTTTCGTTACATTAACTTTACGCTAGTGCGCTTCATCTTCGNCCACATAGAATCACATCGGAGTTTTTCAACTGCCTCAACCGATCGCCACATTTTTCCACATTGGTCACAACAGCATCACGTTCGTCTACGTCTACGACAACCTGAGTTTTTCGCACCACAACCAACGTGCCACAAGAGCTATATCAAGCGTTTTTCTTCGGTTTGCTACACAAGCAGCGGTTTTTGGTTCATCGCTTAACCGGGTGTTCATCAAATCAACGTTTTGTATTGCATCACAGCATCACGTTTGCATCACAGCAGCACTAGTGTCAGCAACACATTTTTTAACAAACAAGCATATCGCACTACACGGCATATAACAACACATTAAGGGACGTGGTTGAATTTCATTGCACTTGTGTGTGTACGAATTTTAACAAAAAAAAAAAAGCGCGTGATTATTTTGTAAAAATAAAAAGGGGAGAAAACTCAGTGCTTAATATTTTTCCGAAAACAAAAAAAAAAATAGAGCATTTTCACGTTTATTGGTGTATCGGCTAACATTAACGAATTGCGCGAACGTCCATTTTGATTCTTGATGCGGTGTTGTTTGTGTAAAAATACCAGTCGCATTTACCGAAGCACAAAATTGATAAAATTTATTCTTTTCTTGCAAAGCACAGAATTTAGTTTTTTCTTATTTTACTGGCTTTCACTTTTATTTGCATTTTATTAAGCGCGTAACTTCAAGTATATTTTGCGAAACTCCTTTGGTTTCTTTTCATATTGCACTTGTCTATTATTAGCGGCGCGCTTGTACATATTGCTGATCACTTCACTGGGTTGTTTCCCCCATTTTATTTGTTTGTTGCACAAAATCACAGTCGCGCTTGAATAAACACAATTTTTTCATCGGAAATTTTAAATAAATTACATATTGTGAATTTCAATTATTTACACACGTATATTACATTTTTCGGTTAAGTTGGGTGGCGAGTGATTTGCACATTTTTTGTATATACGCACATATACATACGTAATTACGTATTCGACAGTCTTACTTGGCTGCAAAATAAATAAATCGTTATTTAAATATACAAGTTATCCTTTGTTGTTCTCATAAGAACTAGGCATATTTCGGGCTAAGCGGTTAGTGCCAATATTTTCCTACAAATCGGCGATTTCTATTACTACAGAAAAATTTCTTTTCTTGCGTCCAATTGAGTGGT
>NW_016160467.1:60921-64252 GCF_001687245.7 Rhagoletis zephyria | reverse complement strand
TTTTAATGAATATATATAACTTGTAGCTACATATTTGTTTTTTATATATATTTTTTGAGTTATGTCAGCGAAATGTCACTGTCGGAGTGTGAACTTTCATCTGCTTCATCAGTCGCAACTCTTGAGTAACTATGACCATTTTTTCGTACAGACTCTGCTTGATATAATATGAAATTTTACATTGTTGGAAGGTCGTGCAAAGTCTGGCTTAAGCAGTATTTAAAAGTAAGAATCGTGGAGAGTCTCACAAAACAATTTAAGAAAAGTACATGACAGTACAGTGTTTAGATTGTCCAAAAAGTTCGACTTTGTTCATATTTTTTAACGAAAAAAAGCCTAATTTTGACACAATAATGTGTATAATATGCAAAGACATTTTTGGTAATGACATCAGATGTACACAGTTATTTAAAAGTTCAAAAATGAAATGTCAAACGAAAGACCTTGGGCCTTCATATGTGCAATAATTTTCGAAGAGTTATAAAATGTGGGCTGTTCGTTGGACTAAAATCGAGCTGTCAAAGGAAAGGACTTGGCATCCAGATGTACAACAAGGTTCTATATTTGAATAGAGTTACCGCCTGTCTAAAGATTATAAGTTCCCCACCGTTCGTTGCATTAAAACTATGAGATGTCAAATGAAAGGGTTGCCACCTCCTAGAAAATTACTACATTTCCCTTTTGCGGACAAACTGGTAATTGTGTAAAAACATAAGAATTCACGGCAGGTAATTTAATATTAATTTACGGTTTCCTCAGAAGTTAAGACAATGAGGTTATTCACGCTTGCATGGTTATTAAGTTATCTGGTTAAAAGTTATTATTGTGTATTGTATTTTATTGTTGGAAACTGAATAAAAAATATAACCACATATCCACATAAGCTGATAACCAGGCAAGCGTGAACAACCTCAATGAGAATGGAATGTGGAAATGCAATGCCTTACCAGCACTTACGGCGGTCCTTACCACTTCACTGTCGAATCTTCCATACTTTAACAAAGACGTGTTCGCCTTATGTAGTAAGGAATTTGGAATGTACATTTGGTATTAGACATACTTCTGAGCCGCTTTACAAAGCAAGATACGTAGAATGTAGAGCAGTCGCTCGGAGTAGTTCGGCGCTTGGAAATAACTTCGGCGGAACGTTACTTTGCAACTGACAACGTAATGTGTCGTCGGAGGTGTTCATTTTGTGCTTTACTAGTTGTTGGTTTTGTTGTTGTTGTAGCAGCATACAAGCTCCCCAAAGAGTTTTTGGGGAGTGTTGCTGGAGTGACAGGGACGGGTGAGCTCCCTGATAAACAAAAAATTTTTAGGTAAAAGTGTCACCGTTTTTGAAGTATTTATTTTTTTGAATTTAAAAAAAAAATCGTGCCTTTTCATGAATTTTCTTTAACTGCATCTACAAACCAGGCTATACTTAGTAAATTTTTAATGTAAAATACTTCCAGATAGTTTCTTCTCCATACTCAAATGCGATGTAGTTAAAATATATTAAGGAACCATCATAAAATTAGAACTATTTTGGGATTTTTAACTTTTTGATATTTTCTTCCCCAACTTTGACTATTTCTGGTGAAAAAAACTGTACTGAGCTATAACCTTACATTACACAAAAAAATTGCTCATTTAATAAGGATTTCAGAAAGGTGCCACTCTTACTGATTCGAATAAAAAAAAAAAGTTATACCCGCTTTTGTGGGCAAAGGACTGAGACACGCTAGAATGTATTTAATAGATTTAATTTTAGTTGCTCTTGTTACCGATCAATGACATGCTAAATAGTACAAAGGTACATTATTACCTGCTGTCTATAACAAGGGCTATATCTGTCAAATTTAGAATTTAGAGATCGTAAACTCAATTAGGCTATCTCTGCAGTAGCTCCATTTATTTGTTCCCGCAAATTCTCTTCGTTTTGAATTGTTTTTGAATAAATTTTGTCCTTAAGACAGCCCCAGTAGAAAAAATCTAATGGATTCCAATCCATCGGCGAGGATAAGTTTCGTCTAAATGAGCTCTTACTTCACGCCCGTAGTGAGCAGGGCACCCGTTATTTTGCAGCCATAGTCTTCGCCGCAGGTTTAAGGGTATATCTTCTAAAAGAGTTGGAAGCCGTTCCTGAAGAACTCCAAATAACTGTGAGAGTTGAGCGTTGGCGGCAGTTCCAAAGGTCTAAATATCTGACAATTAAAAATACCGCACCATAAATTTATTTTGTAATCAGTATAATCTCATTAACCTCTGCCAGAGCATTAAGCCTCTCTACACACTCTAAAACCAAAGCGGACTTGATCTGGAATGCTGAGAGAGCCATAAGTGCCGCCTGACTATCGCTTAATATAAGTATCCTTTCGTTCCTATAATTCCTGCGAATGTTAACCTCAGCACACAAACTAATGGCGTAGACCTCTGATTGAAAGATGCTAAGGAACGTTCCCAGGGGCACCGAAAGTTTCAGTCTGGGGCCGTACACATCTGCTCAAATCTTGTCAGGTGTTTTGGAGCCATCAGGGTACCATTGTATTGTGCTCGCCTGTATGTGTCCATAATATAGGTACACCAGGTCGCCTTGTTGTAGGTGTAGGTCTTGAAATTTCTTTTGAAGACCACCTCCCTGTTAATATCGTCCCTGGGGAACAAAGCTAGGGGGAGCTGGGTGCCTATCTTGTCCCTGTTCCTAGATGATAAAACCTTGTCTTTGCAAGCCTGCAGCCTGTTCTTCTGAAAGATGTAGTGGCTCGAATTCCAGCATTATCTCCAGCGCCGCCGTCGGGCATGTGCGCATTGCTCCTGTAATGCAAACACAAGCCAGACGTTGAATTTTTGAGAGACTATGCCTCACCGTTTCCAGGATAGTCCTGGAACTCCAGACCACCGCCTCCTAGGTCATCCTCGGAGAGCACCCCCAGGATTTTCTTGCAAAGCGTTTGCACACCATCATCGCTCTCGTAACCTTAGAGGGGACCGAATCAACATGGGCCCTCCGCAGAAGCGTTGAGTCCAGGGTAAGCCCCAGATATTTAACCTCTCTAGCGACATTGATTACGAGCCCATCTAAGGTCAAGATGAAGATTTCGTTTCTTGGTGAAGGAGACTATAGCTGTCTTATAAAGGTTGGTATTTAAACCTACGTGTGCGCACCACCTTTTTATTTATTTACTTATTTTCAACAATTTTTATAATGAGCTCGAGGCCATTTTTAAATGAAAAATTTATTGTGGAAAAGCAACAACAATTTGAAAAAATGGTAGAAGTGATAGCTATTTCGGAAATCACCACATTTCCTCATCAGACTTCTTTCAGTAGGATTCGAACCGACGATCCC
>NW_016160467.1:46800-58843 GCF_001687245.7 Rhagoletis zephyria | reverse complement strand
GGCAACTGGCTGAGTCAGTGGGATCGTCGGTTCGAATCCTACTGAAAGAAGTCTGATGAGGAAATGTGGTGATTTCCGAAATAGCTATCACTTCTACCATTTTTTCAAATTGTTGTTGCTTTTCCACAATAAATTTTTCATTTAAAAATGGCCTCGAGCTCATTATAAAAATTGTTGAATATAATTGTTAAATGGCCAAAAAATAACAAAAAACAAATAATTTACTTATTTATTTATTTATTGTGTAGCCTATGAACAATAATTCTTACAGGCTACTTACACAAGTAAAAATACAACATTAGTTAAAAAAATGAGTTCAAAATATTGACAAAAATATTTCTTTTTGCTAGGTTAAGTCCTCTTTGGACGATGTCGCAGAGAGTGCTTGCGAACTTCCCTCTAGCGATAATCACAGGCTGAACATTATGTTTCACGAGAGCTCGATATCGAGGAAGGCACAGAGCACTGTCTGATCACACTAAAAAGCCCCTTGTATTTCTTCCGTTAGGGCGTACAGCGCGGAGTAAGTGGATCTACCCATCCCAAATGCAGAGGGGTTTGTTTCAAAGGGTTAAACCTGATTTCATGATCGATAATTTTCTCCATTGCCTTTAACATAAAGGAAGTGAGACTTATCGGCCTGAATGACTTGGCAAGAGAGTAATCCCTCTTACCTACCTTCGGGATAAATATAACCCTGGCCCTTTACCACACCTAGGGAATTTGGGCCAGTGCAAGACTGTCCCTCATAATATCCACCAGATGTGGGAGTAAGATCTCCACGCCCTGCTTCAGCAACACTGGACAGACGCCACACTATAGGCAAAACACGAGTTTTTTTCAAAATCGTAGATCTTCGGTTAGAAAAGAGATAATGCAATGAAAATTTTTTAATCGTGAAGGTAAATGATCGTATAATGTAGGAAAATTATAGGGAAGTTACAACAACAAGAACTTAACCCTCAAAATACCGTTCCAAATGTCACTTTTTTTGGAAATTTTGGATTGCTAATGATGGTGTATTAAATGTACACCCTTATTCTAGAACCCGTATTTTCGTAATTCGTAATTCGTAGCTAGGTTACGAAAAACGAAAATGGACGTGCTGCAACCCTTGCGGAAAAATGTGCAGCATTGCCAGGTATCAGTTGTTTTTCGAACTCAGCTGTATGAAGGAAAACAAAGTCGAAAGGAATTAAAAAAACCTCGTCATGTGCTTGTTTATAGTAAAATTGATTGTTTTTAAATATTTTGAGGAAAATTATGGATTCTGATGCATTTGCAGTTATAGCAGCGGAGTAAGAGCGTGCTATGGCAATGGACTCACAAAGGTATGTGGACTTGCCGGGCATAGTAACTATGGGCGCATCTATGTCAGCTTCTGGTTGAATTATTGAACCACAAGCCAGAAGTCCTCCTATGCCTGAAGAACTGGTTCCCAATCCAGTTAATANTATAGCAGCGGAGTAAGAGCGTGCTATGGCAATGGACTCACAAAGGTATGTGGACTTGCCGGGCATAGTAACTATGGGCGCATCTATGTCAGCTTCTGGTTGAATTATTGAACCACAAGCCAGAAGTCCTCCTATGCCTGAAGAACTGGTTCCCAATCCAGTTAATACAATAACAGCTTCTTCCAATCCATTGAAAACATGCATTTTGTTAGGTCCATCACCTGTTGCACTTGCTTCTGCCTTCGGCCGCGCTTAGGGATTATAACTCTTACTAAGTAGAATTCTCCTTTCTGTGTTGTCAAGGGTATACAATATTTCTTGTGCATATCACAGTATTTTTGCGCAGAACCCACATCGAAATTTGAAAAGAAAGTGCATAGTGCAAACCGAATTTATTAATAATTTGAAACATTTATTTTAAATAAAGGTTTAATCCTTTGATTGCACGTGTTTGTTAAAGTTTTTGGATTCGGGTTATGCGTTTGGACACAACAACCGAAAATCATTGCACAAATAACTGAACCGGACCCAAGTTTCTCGATAAGGGGAAACAAAGATTATTTTTTGCTCGTGTATATAAAGCAGTGAATAAAAATGTACGTATATGCGAAAGGCAGATTTATCTGTTTAAATAAACACCACTAATATTTCCTGAAAACACACATCGATTTACATCTTTTATCTCGCCTCCGACACAGAATTGTTTTCGTACACTCGCTTACTCGCTCGTTTTTAGGCATGCCATTGTTACGAATTCCGAAGGTTCGAGGATACGATTCGGATTGCAGCACACCATTCCTACGATCGGATAACAATCCGAATACGAAAGTGTTGCAGAATAGGGGTGATAGTGTTTTCTAGTGGTATGGGAGCCAAAATCCAAAATTTCAAAAAAGTGACATTTCGAACGGTATTTTGAGGGTTAAGTTATTGTTGTTGTAACTTCTCTATAGTTTTTCTATATTATATGGTCATATAAATTCACGATAAAAAATTTCATTCCATTATCTCTTTTCTAAACGAAGATCTACGATTTTGAAAAAAAAAATCGTGCTTTGTCTATATTGCGCCATCCACCCCGGGGCCTTGTACCGTTCGAAGGAGTCCAAGGCCCACCGCACTGTTTGCCGGTTTATGAGGCTTCTAGCCAGCTTCCAGTCCGATGAGGATGGCCTGAACGCACGGAACAACGTTTCCCCAGAAGTAGGGGGCGACAACAGGGCCCCCAAATTACCTTATTGTTATTATGGTTGAGGCCCCTCACCTGGCCACTGTAGGTCCACGGCTCCTGTATAAGTAGAATTCCCAGGCCCTCCGTGGCAAACCTGCTTGCAATGACCGCCGAGGCGGCCACCGCGTGATGCAGGTTAACCTGAATGTAAAACGTTAACAAAAATTATTTACATAATTTGCACAGCAATAAAAAATAATTAAAACTTTTTAACAGAATTTTTTTTACAGAAAAACATTGTAATGTAGAAATATAAGAACAGTCACTCACAGAATTATTCATTATTTATTTTTTTTTAACAATATTCAAAATGTTTTCCACTATAAATATTTCTGTTATTTTTTATTTAAAATAATGCACAAAAGTGTTTATCATGCAATCCGTGCAAGGGCTTTATATTTGAAATAAAAATTTACGAAGAAGATTTATATCAATCGTGTTTTTGAGCTTTGTACCACGATTTTTGTTTTTTATGAGAAATAGAAAAAGCAACGTAGTCTAAACGGTGGAAGGCGGCTTCGTTCGGCGCCTAAGGAATTTTGTACAAAATTTTCATGATGATGCACACTGAAATACATCGTTTGAAGAAGCACTACTTGTAAAACTTTTACAAAATGGAAATTACATTTGAAATAGAGTTTTTTACCTATTTTGGGCCACTGAATAGGAGTATGATCTCCTTTATTTTCCCAAAAAAAGCATAACTCGTTAAATTATCGTCGAACCAAGGCGTATAAACAGGAAGTAGCACTAGAGGAAAAAAAAACAACATTTGCGTGTATTTTCTTGTTGCTTCTAGTATCGAAAATGTCAAAAACTGTCATAATTATTTTACTTTAAATCACAGCGTGTCATCTGAGATAGAAAGAAAAATAGAATAAAGAAAATTGAAATTGGAAAAAATAAAAATTTTTTCAACTTTCTTTCTTAGTAAATTTGTTTGCTTCCGCTATTTAAACTTGACAGCGGGGTTGTTGTTGTCAATTCTATACATCCATTTGCGGCAAATCAGCTGCACTTGATAGTCGTTGGTTAAATAAGGAAAATGAATAAGCAACAAGAGTTTACGGGGTGTACATAGCTCAGTGGTTAACGCTTCTGACTTTGCACATCGTTTACGCAGGTTCGATCCCTGCTGAAGTTTAGAAAAAAGAATTTCGATGAGGAGATGTGGTGATCTCCGAAATAGCTGCTATAACTTCTACCGCTTAGACTTTTTGGCTTTTCCATTTTCCCCAATAAACAATCGTGGTACAAAGCTCAATAAAAATATTAAAAATAAAATATTAATAAGCCACAATAACATTGACAAACACATAGTTTAGGAAGAGCCTGGCTGAAACTATACAATAAAGAAAATAAGCAAATGGATGTATAGAACTGACAACAACAACCACGCTGTCAAATTTAAATAGCGGCAAATCAACTGCACTTGATAGTAGTTGGTTGAATAAGGAAAATGACGANTGACAAACACATAGTTTAGGAAGAGCCTGGCTGAAACTATACAATAAAGAAAATAAGCAAATGGATGTATAGAACTGACAACAACAACCACGCTGTCAAATTTAAATAGCGGCAAATCAACTGCACTTGATAGTAGTTGGTTGAATAAGGAAAATGACGATTCTGACTTTGCACATCGATTACGCAGGGTCGATCCCTGCTGAAGTCTAGAAAAAAGAAGTTTGATGAGGAGATGTGGTGATCTCCGAAATAGCTGCTATAACTTCTACCGCTTAGACTTTGTTGCTTTTCTATTTTCCCTAATGAATAATCGTGGTACAAACTCAATAAAAATATTTAAAAAAAAAAATTATTTTTACAAAAATTACACTGTGCTACACAAAACTATTATTAGGTATTTATATATAGATATTATGTTTTGTTATAGTCCATAGGACACGACTGTACTTATAGTTTTTCTCCATCACTTCGTTTTAGTTTTTACTAACAAATATAATAAAATTTTAGTATTCTAGAAGTTATAACTTTGTTGTTTTTTGGTCGAATTTAAAATGTTTTTCTCTATTTGAAAGACATGAAACATCTAACAAAGAAAAAATTCTGAAAATCGGCTGGATAAAGAAATTTTTCAAAAAACTTTCATTTTCTTCACGCTCTTTTTTGATCGCGGGACAATAAAAAAAACTATTTGATATTCATAAAAAAGTACGTAAAATCAGTTTTCCAAAACTCATAAGTAAATTAAAACAAAAAAAAATATGGCTTAGTAATGCTTTATTTAGTGATAATAAGTATATCTTTGTTTTCCTTTTTTCCTAGAAATGGTTTCGTTTTGTTTGTTTTTTTATTTATTGTAGTACCGATTTGGATTATGTACGTACATTAAGGTGTCCATCGAAAATGTTTTTTTTTTTTTGAAATTTCAAGACCCTACCCCCTGGTCTTATTCGTTTTTATGAGAAATTTTATTGCCTATTTTTATAGATTTTTTAAAGGCCATTTAGAGGTCGTGACCTGTCGATTTAGGTCAGAAAATACGATTTTGTAGATTTATGATTTTGATCTGAGTAGAGAATATATAGGCCTTTAAAATTATATATATTAATATATTGTCGGACTTCGCTTGTTGGGATTTTTTATCGGATAAAAAAAAACCATATCTCCCTTAATTTTTTAAATTTTGACCATCGATAATTTCCACAACTTCAAAACATGTAGCCTTTTTTTAAATTAAATTTATTTTCAAATAAACTGGTACCTCATTTATTGCAATCGCTTAAAAATTGTCGACTTTAGGCAACTTTTCTTAAATACAACCATGAATTTATATGTGTGTATGTGTGTATGTGTGTATACAATCGCTCGTTAGCAACAAAAAATGTGTTTTAAAGAAGTTTTAGGAAAATGGGGGGCACCGCCTACTTATATCATATATGTGTATCTCAAAAACTACTAAAACTACTAAGACCGATGTCGACTAAATTTGGTACACACATTGCTTAGCCTCCTTAAGCACTGCTTTGAATATTTTTTAAATCGGAAAAAACCTACTCGCCCTTAAATTTAGGTAGCTTTGAGTTTTATTTTAAATTACCGTTTCGCGGGTGGAGCCCGTGGTATATAAACTTGGGTTGTGGTATATGCTTCTATCAGTCCCATTGGCTTATGCTACTGATATCAAATAATATTATGACAGTATGGCTAAAATATTAAATGTTATAGATTACAAAATTCATATGTGGCTAGTTGTAGTAGATTTCAAAGTACTAACAATTTTTAATGGCATAAGGCTGGTAATACAAAATATCCATACTATTTTTGTGAATGGGACAGTCGAGCAACTAGCCTGCACTACGTTCAAAAAGATTGGGTTCCACGAAAGGCTTTGGTAGTTGGTGAAAAGAATAGTATAAATATAGCTCTAGTTAATCCAACGGACATTATTTTACCACCGCTGTATATTAAACTGGGTTTAATAAAGCAATTTTTGAAAGCACTTCTGTGCGCAATACTATGTCTAGCGACAGCCAACTCATTGCCAACATGTTTGCTCAGTTCTTTAGGTCCAATTATTCGGTGGACTCCTCTTCGTGTGGAGACTATCCGTATGAACTTTGTACGATTAACTCCGCTTTTATTCCAGTAATTTCTTCCGATGAAGTTTTACACTATTTAAAAACTTTAAAAGCGTAATTTAGGCCTGGACCTGATCATATCGCGATCTGTTTCCTTAAAAGCTGCGCTGAGAATATCTGTGAGCCTTTAACGACTCTATTCAACTTGTCACTAAAACATGGCGTTTTTCCGACAGCTTGGAATGAATCTTTCATAATACCACTTGACAACAACGGCAGCAGGTCTTCTATAGCAGGGGTTCTTAATCTTTTAATATAATGGAACCCTTACTGACCACATTTCAAATCTGTGAGCCTTTAAAAACTCTATTCAACTTATCACTAAAACATGGCGTTATTCCGACAGCTTGTAAGGAATCTTTCATAATACCACTTGACAAAAACGACAGCAGGTCTTCTCTAGCAGGGGTTCTTAAACTTTTAATATGATGGAACCCGTACTGACCACATTTCATTTTATGGAACCCCACATCAAATTACTAAAAATCAAAGGCAGAGCAATTTTAATATAAATAAAAACTTTTACTAGAAATAGTATACATACATTCTTTAAATTTTAATGTGAAGAATAAAATTGTTTCGCTGTTAGTAATTAATGTATAAAATAGTAGTTCGATACAACGTCTGAAAGCTGTATGCGCATTTCTGTGGTAGCATCTAATTCCGACCTGAATCTGTTTTTTGAATAAGTGCAAGCTGAAGACATTGCTCACAGAGTACGTTGTGACAGAAGGAAGCAAAGTTAAGATAGCCTTTTTAGCGACTTCATGATATTTACTCTTGACACTAACCCAAAACTCTTTCAGAGAAACAGATTCAAATGTGTGTTTCAATGTCGAAGTACTCTGGTAATCTATGAATGCTTCGTAAATGGATTGATTATATATATATTAGTTATGACATTTCACATTTAACTAGGCAATTCATCGCGTTCTTTGTAGAAAGTTGTATATAACTCTTTAGTTATAGCGGCGAACAATTCATAACGGTTAGAAAAAAACAAGCTGACAAGCTGACAAGCTGGCAAGCGCAAGCTCACGCTCTTATGTAGTACTGCAATCATACATACCAACTACGAGTACTTACATATGTATACTTGAAGATAGATAATTGCGTCTCGGTCAAGCTGTTTATGGAACTTTTCTTTCTGTGTGCAACTCAAACTGACTGCCGTGCTTATTCATACAAAAATTAATTTCGCGGAACCCCGGTGACGGCATCGAGGCATAGCGAAGCACCGCTATCCCCAAGTTATTCCAAGCAATTATTGTTAATCAGCTGACATATTCTATATCTTCTCCAATTTCACAATCTCAACACGGGTTTTCTAAAGGCAAATCTATTATCACTAATTTCNTTTCAAATTAGAATCTGGAGCAGGTATCCAATTTTGTCGATCTTGGTATCGCAATGGATTTCAAACTCAATTTCAACCTTCATATCACAGCGTACGGAAGTGCGCGCGAGTGACGGAAGAAGCCACAGTAGCATGCTGAAATTACTCGCTTATATACACACGAGATTTGGAAGTGTTTATCCAGACGTCCAATCCACATGTTTGAGGTATCGTTGAAAAGGTCCTGCAGAGTGTGTCCAGAAAATGTATTCAAGCTTCATAAACGATTAACCGGATTCTTAAAAATTAGGCTAAAGTGTTGCGAAACAAAAAAATGTGTTTGCTTTTTCCGGCTTAAGGGGTTATGTGGATGCACCAAACATATTTAGTGTTATTCTATAGGCCAATACCTTTCAAACGGTGTCTTATATATTAAGGTCCGGCTACCAGTTGGAAAGATATAGAGCTAAATGTTTTTTGGTTCGTGTCTCCACTACGAGATGCTTTGCAATGTGTGTAGCGTACCTTCATTTAATATTTTTCAAACTTTCAAGAATTAAAGTACCAAAAAACAAGGAAGGTTTTGTTCCAGGATGTTTCGATTCGTAGGCCTTTGTGGGCGTGTCTGGTGCCTGAAATTCGAAAGAAGGCAATTTATTAAACTACCACTGAGGTCGCACTACTCATTCCATACCATTGAAGTGGATATCAGTAGAAGAGTCTTAAAACAAGCTATATAACGCTGTCTTTTGCATTTATAAAATATAAATATGTCATAACATTATCGCCTGAAAACTAAAAATCGGGCTGCTGAAAACAGAGATTTCGGGTATTTTCTCAAAAACTGGTCAGTCGATTTTATTCTAGGTTCCCACAAGTCTAGCCCAAAACCTTAGCTTTCATCTGGCAGTTAAAAAATGCGTATAATTCTCGTCATGAAATTGATATCATAAATTTCGTGTTTCTAAATTTTACCTCAAAGAGGTGTTTTATTTGATTAATATTACAGTCAATAAAGCCAAAGGCGTTTTTGCATTTGTAAAGCGATGGTCAAAAGAGTTCAAAGATCCATATGTTACAAAAGCTCTTTTTACCACTTTAGTTAGATCTATTCTAGAATACGGATCTATTGTTTGGAATCCCCGGTACCAAGTTCAGTTAGTTAGGATTGAATCAATTCAAAAACAATTCTTGCTTTTTGCATTGCGTGATTTTAACTGGGATTCAGACTACAATCTCCCCCCTTACGCTAGTCGTCTAAAACTCATAAATTTGCCTACACTCGCAAGTCGTATAGATATGCTAGGTATAATATTTGTCGTAAAATTAATGATAGGCTTGATTAATAGCCCGGGCCTTCTGGCTGAGGTAAATTTTAATGTTCCCTCTCGAGTGTCAAGACACTTTCGACCTCTATTTTTGATGGCAAGCAAAACTAATTTTGAACTAAACGAATCATTCTGTGGTTTATGTCAAGATTTTAACTCTCATTCCAACACGTTTGTAATATAGGACTCGATTTTTACTATAAAGAAAACTATCATTTCCCCTCAGCTGATGAATTTGATTCTGTAGCTGAATAGTTTTAGATCTCGACACTAAACAAACTCCTGTTTTAACTTCACAAAAATGTTCCAACTTTCAACTATCTTGAAATAATTTTTCCGCCAATAACTTACGTGAAATTAAAAGATGATACAAGGGTATTTTTAAATGATTTAAAAGGAAAATAAAATTATATTTTAAACAGGTATCTTTGTCGGTCCATAAATACGGAAACTGATTAGGGAATCCAATTGTTTACAACAAATTACGTCTTTAGAAAAAAATGCATGGAAAGGTTTTTCTTCTGTGTGTGAAAATTTTCTTGGAAACAATGTTATCGTACGCATACGATGGGAGCAGCAGTGAATGCAGGCGGCATGAAACAATAGGGTGCACTATGGCTAGTCATGTCGGCTGGGATGGGTTCTTGCATTCACTCCTGTTCCCTGCGCCATTGCAGAGAAAAGTCATGCCTGTCAAACACCTTTACTTCCGGCATGGCTGAAAAAAGAACGTTAACCCACATATTTGAAATTAAACTGAAAATCAAAAGAAAACAAAACCCAAACTAAAACTCTGAAACAAAAAGAAATTAACCAAAACTAAAATTAAGGCCTAATATAAGGGCGCCACTGGTGGAGTTGTGACGCCCGGTGCTAGCTCACCCTCGCCATGGCTACTGGCGCACTCTAATATTAGTACCCCCATATGTAAAAACCGAATGTGCCTCCCTTATACAATGAGGTAAGTCAACATTCCCATTTTAAAATTACAAAAATTTTATTTAAAATTCATTTCTCTTACGACTAAATTAATCCTATTTCTTAACTCTATTTCCTAACTCTAAACTCCTATTATTAAATAACTAAGTATGTAGATGTTTATCTCATGTCTAGGGTAAGTAGGTAGTTGAATTGTAAGGTAATATTAGGGTGAGTATTCCGAATAAGACCAGCTTTGCCAGGTTGACGTTTTTAACGTGTAAAAAATTACGTTTTTTAACTTCTCTGTAAATTTTCTCTTTTACTAAATCTTGTAACTAGAACTGATTTTGAATTAATTTCTTAAAAAATCTTTACAAGCTTTGTTTTTTGCAGCAGCTTCTTCAAAAGATATTTATTCTTTGGACACAGATGACTTGAATATGATGCAAACCAAGCGTACGCGCATTTTTTTTTATTCTTGGCTGGTTTTGTGAACACTTGAGGTTAAGAGGTTTATTGCAATGTTTGCAATTGCACATTAAAAGCCAAGTCAGGGAGAGCTGGTCTATTGCAACACGCACGCTCGCAAAAGCACCAAAAAAACTGTAGCAGCATACAAAGTCAGAATAAAGTAGGCGACTTTTTAAGACTTCATTGAAAATTTAATGAACGCAAAAAAGGCTGTAATATTACTATGTTCCTTCTTAGCAGAACGTAATTTAGCATTTTCGACAACCGACCACATAACCAAATGCCTACAAGAAAAAAAATTATTAAAAATCAACGCGATTCTTTAGCAACTTAAAACTTGCACATTATTACCCTGGAATTTAATGAACTATCAAGCTGGATACTCAAAAAAATTCTTAAAAATCTGAATAAAAAGTAGAAAATCTAGCTGAAACTTTGCAGATTTTTTATAAATTTTACACAAAGTTTGAAATGTGGATTTATATTTAGTTTGTTATATAATGAGCTAGACTTTTATGGAAAAATAATAGACATTAATTAAACAAATAGACTCGGTAAAAAGTGATTTGAAGCCGGTACTTGCACTTGTTTTTGCGCGAATTTCACATACAGTGACTAGCTTTGAACAGTGATCGATTTTCAAGTCGATTTAGTGACTCTAACAAGAGAAAAAAAATAATAATAATAAAAAAATAAAAAAATATTCATATATATTAATTCAGTTTGCTTATGCTAAAATCATCAAGCTGAAACTTTATCATGTCTTGTGAATGTTTACACAAAGCTGAGCGTACTCAGAACAAAGTGCAGTGCGCTAAGTGCAGTGACTTTTTTCACTTGGATTGTGTCGGTTTGCGTTTGTCTGATCTGGAATTCCTGCATAATGCAGTATTTTTGTAAACAATGTGTGGATGTTCGTCGTCAGTCACTTCGCTCACCTCCCCCATCGGCCTCCTCAGATGTATGTACTACTGCTGACGAAGCTGTTGAAAAGCGGCCACGTCTTTGTTAAAGTAATGGAGATTCAGTCAGGTGAAGTGGTAAGGACCGCCGGGTGAAGTGCAATAGCTGGTAAGGTACTTGCCTTCACCCGGCGGTCCTTACCACTTCCTGCTGAATCTCCTTACTTTAACAAAGACGTGGCCGCTTCTTTGTAAGTAGGAATTTAGAATGACATTTGGTATCAGACATAATACTTCTGAGCCGCTTTACAAATTAAGTAGTGTAATGCAGAGCAGTCGCTCGGAGTAGTTCGGCGCTGGAAATAACTTCCGCTGCAACTTATTTTGCAACTGACAAGTAATGTGTCGTCGGAGGTCTTCATTTTTGCTTTACTAGTAGATGCACATTGGCCATGATGACAATTTTGGTACTAAAAACTGAAAGAAAACATGGCTTACCTCGGTAAGTGCTTACCTATTTCCCCCCACTGGGGCTATTAATAGCCCTGGAAATGAAATGGTCAACTATGTACACATCAAAATAAAATTTTTGCATTTCTGTAGCTTTGTATTTTATTATTTTATAAACAATAGTTCCACTGACATGGCAAAGAAACATTTGGCAATATAAAGTAATTAGTTAGATATTTGCGTACATCTTGAGCTGAAGAATTTTCATTTAAACTTAAAGTTTCCACTTCTGTTGTAATTCGTGGATTTTCTGGGTTTTGTTGGTTGCTTTAATTTTCGGGTGCTGTA
>NW_016160467.1:32504-42783 GCF_001687245.7 Rhagoletis zephyria | reverse complement strand
TGTAAGTAGGAATTTAGAATGTACATTTGGTATCAGACATAAATACTTCTGAGCCGCTTTACAAATTAAGTTACGTGTAATGCAGAGCAGTCGCTCGGAGTAGTTCGGCGCATGGAAATAACTTCCGCTGCAAATTATTTTGCAACTGACAACGTAATGTGTCGTCGGAGGTCTTCATTTTCTGCTTTACTAGTAGATGACATTGGCCATGATGAAAATTTTGGTACTAAAAACTGAAAGAAAACATGGCTTACCTCGTGATGTGTTGACCTATTTTCCCAGTGGGAATTGCTGCCCCAGCTCTTTCAGTTACATATGAACCGTTCAGTGCACAAATTGATTAACTCCATCAACAAAACGTTGTGTGCTTTGAACGGCTCATATGTATATCTTCAAGAATTTCAGTGAAATACTGTTTATTGTCGCAAAAGAGTTGGCAGAAGACGACTCCAAATTTCAGACTTTCTCTCGAATGTCAAGTCAAAAGCAAAATACAAATTCGAACCAAAATGGACGAAAATGCGCCAAATTGAAGTTTAATTATGTACATATATATTTCGCATTCAAGGATTACTATACATGAACTTAGTCAAAAGATGGTTAATGTTAACAAATATGCGTATGAATTCCATTTCGTTTTGTGTTTGACAAAAAGAAAGTAACTAATTTTTATATATACTGCCGGAACAAAGTATTGGCACAGCAAATTTTTCACAATATATGGAACAATTTTCATTATATTTTTCCGCTAATTTTGTATAAAAATTTGGTTCGTTCTACAACAAAAAAACAAACATATAATTCCTAAACTTTGTGCAAATCTTGCTAAAATTCAGCAAATTTTCATGAAAATTTTTAACTTTTTAATCAGATTTTTTAGAGTTATTTCGAGTATGCAGCTCTGCAGCCAATTAAATTTTAGTAAAAAAATGCAAGTTTCGAGTTAGTCAAGAATCGCATTGATTTTTGAGAACTTTTTTGTTGAAGGCGTTTTGCATTTTTTCCATATAAGTATCTTCGAAAAAAAAATTCCAAAAATTAACGGTAATTCCGAGCTACTTAAAACTTGCAGTTTATTATGATAAAATTGATTCGAATACAAGTCTGCATACTGAAAAAAAATCTAAAAAATCTGATTAAAAAGTTTACAATTTTCATGAAAATTTGATGAATTTTCGCGAGTTTTGCATAAAATTTAGGAATTATATTTTTATGTTTTTTGGCGTAGAATGAACCATATTTTTATACAAAATTAGCGGAAAAATATTAGAATTGTATTTATTGCGAATTGTATATATTTGCTGTGCCAATACTTTGTTCCGGCAGTCTATTTACATATAACACATAACACATAACATATAACAAATAACATATAACACATACGTGTTCAAAATTAATCATTGTTGTTAAAAAGTTGTTGGCTGAACGCGTCTGAGTCACTGTTGGCACTGTCACTTGTACTGTAAAAAACAGTTGGTGGATCAATGGGCGAAGGAGCCGGCGTGTTGACTTGAAAGCTTGAGTGGTTAGATACAGGCGTTTGAATAAACTACTGGTCTCCAGTCTCTTGGTCTTGTTCACTTCACAATTCCTCTAGCAAGAGTAAAGTCCGTATTTTGAACTGCCTGTNTTTTTAACTGCCTGAATCGTACATCTGAAAGATTCGAAATGTCCTCCTGTAAGCTCAACAAAAACATCTTACGGGTATCTGCTTTATTTTCTGTTTTTTTCCTTTAAATAATTCATAACTGCCATGTCAACATCATCCTTTGCTTCTCCAAGTCTCTTCCTTTGTTTATTGTTTTCCACACATAAAGGAGTGGCAAAGGCATGATTGCGTTTTTCAGCCACTACATTAATATCGCTGTGGTCCACATCTTCAGTTGTTTCTACTTCGTCGTAGTGGTGCACATCAGATTCCTTTATTTCGAAGTTTGCAGTATGTTCCAAATGCTGGACTGGCCGAACATACGGCAAAACAAACTCCAATATGTCGTGCAAATAGTAGGGCTTCTTAGCTTTTGCCGAAGAACCACTGGGAGACGGTTTTAAACTCCGGACAAATCCATTCTGTATATTCTTTCATTTCTCCTTACAATCAGCCCTTACAAATAAATTAAAATAAAATTGTTTAGTCTCGTCGTGGTTTGTGGATAAAATTAAAAGTTCAAATGGTAAACATACTTTTCTTTTGTTTCAAATGTTAAATGTAAGCGCCGATAAATATTGTATATTTCAACCACTTTTTTATACATATGTACATACCTGATCATTACATCACTTCAGCAATCTCTTACCCAGCGTTTTCCGTCAAATCCTTTCGAGAGTATTTCTTCAGCGTGTTATTATAAATGAGGGGATATTTTTTCTATTAATTGTACGAATTTTATCGTTTCGTCCGTCATTTTCATAAAATGCTTGCTCGCACACGCAAAATTCTAAACAAACTCCTTCTTCCTCTTTTCTAGGCGTACGTACGCCTAGCTACCAACACTGCTGTACGCCAAGCGATTTGCAGCTGGCTCGTTTTAACGAATTCGTGAAGCTGACGACACGTGTGCAGCTCTCCATTTAAATACATGTGTTCGGCATCAAAGCGTACAACTTTCGTACGTAGCATCTAATACGCGTCTTAATCCATACGCCCTGTGTGCAAACTGCATAAGAGAGCGAAAGAAGTTAACAAATAAAAAGTTAGAAATAAAGCAAAATATGTGCATCGCGGGTATAGAAACATAAGGGAAATTGAAGCAAAAATTAACATTATATTAAATTATAAACTAAGTACTAGTTAAGAGAAATATATGTTGATAAAAACGCGCGAGTGTTCTTTTTGTTAGTGTATTGAATAATTTTTTTGTTATGCTTAAAAGAGTATTCACGTCAGCGGTACTGCACACTAATTGGCGCTCTTCGTTTGGTTTTTTCCTGATGTAAACTTTGCCCCTGATTGAGAACGCTGACGTTAGCAGCTTTTTTCTCCGGAGTTCTGAGGTGTACGATGTCACCTCACGCAACACTTTTGGCAAACTCTCATCCGGGCTGATCGATGTCAGAGAGTGTGAGAGATCTTTTACGGGACTTGCATAGGGCAGCAATTGATTTAAAAAGCTGTGTCCGGCCATGTGAAGAGCACAGTTTACCGACGATTGGTGCGTGGCTGTTCTTATTTTGCATTGCCTTTCGCACTTCGCAATCTGAACGCCTCATGTAGTGGCGGAGTTTTGTGGTGCGTTGCACTGCATAGCTTACCGAAGATGTCAGGCAAATTTAGGGATGCCGAAAAAACATCGATGCATCGAAAATATCGATGTTTCGCTTCGATGCATCGAAAATTTTCCACTCGATCTATAAATAGTCGATGCATCGATGTTTTCTGTAAACTGACATCTCAAGTACATCGAATGGCCGAACATCGCTTTGTCGGAAGTTCATAGAGAGGAAGATGCAGTTCTATAGCTCATAAAATGTTAGTATAATAAAGTGCAAGTTTCAATTGCTTTAATTTTTAATATTTTTTTTTTGCTGACTTGCGCTTTGTTATACTAAAATTTTATGAGCTATAAAACTAGTACATACCGAAAAAGGTTCTTAATGTTTTATTTCCATAGTGGAGGAAAACTCTATGCGTATCGATGCATCGATGTACGCACTCCGATGCATCGACAAATATCAATGTAAGTTTCGATGCATCGATGCGAGGAATAACATCGATGTATTTTTGCCACTGACATCCCTAGGCAAATTCTCATTAACAGTTTGAGGGATTCCGTTTATTACGATATTTGTGGCGACGGCGTCGCTTTGCAGTTCCNATTTCCATAGTGGAGGAAAACTCTATGCGTATCGATGCATCGATGTACGCACTCCGATGCATCGACAAATATCAATGTAAGTTTCGATGCATCGATGCGAGGAATAACATCGATGTATTTTTGCCACTGACATCCCTAGGCAAATTCTCATTAACAGTTTGAGGGATTCCGTTTATTACGATATTTGTGGCGACGGCGTCGCTTTGCAGTTCCGTGAGCTGGGCACGAACAGCAACAAGTTCACCGTGCATATTATTAAATTTGGCGCAAGAGTTCTCAAACTCAGTCACTCTCGTCTCAATAGCGGTTAAAGAAAATTTTAAGTTTGCTATTTCCCCAGCTAACTCACCAATTTTCTGCATAACTCTTTCCTCAGAGCTCTTAATTACAGTTATCAGCTCTTGAATGATGGAGATTCTTTGCTCATCGAGTTTCATTACAGCCGATGTGGTGATTTGTGGCGGTTTTTGAGGTGTTGATGAAGCTTTGCGTTGTGGATTTTTACGTGTTGCTGACATCACGGAGAACAATCTCAGGTTCTGGTGGTCAGGAAAAAAGTTGTTTCACACGCGCACGTTTATATGGCCGCAGTGGAAATTTTAAATAGCAAAAATATCCAAGTAAAATGTGAAAAACTCGGGAGCACAACTGCTCACACAAAAACCTTTTGCTTTGTCATTTTGCTTTGTATCTGCGCTTACAAATTTTATTGAGCTGTAAGCGACAAATTTTATGTGTGCTTGTGGATAGTTGTCGATAAAATCAAAATTACTTGTTTTGAAATGGAAATTGTCCATGATTGTTTATTTTACACGTTAACCGTAGATGTATATGCGTGTAAAGTAACACGGCTATATATAAATTAATAGATTTTAGTTTTCTATTTCATTTATATCTCAACCGCGAACTAAAGAACCTCTCTTGAAATTCATAATAGAAACTTAATATGAAATGCAATTTTATTAAATTATTGAAATTTATTTCTTTTCTTCAAGTAATCTCATCTGCAATACCTATTGATTTGAATCAAAATGAATTTGAAAAGACAGAGTTTTTTCTAAAACTACCTAATAATGATACTATAAACTCAAAGTAAACAAAATGTATTAAAAGAAGACGAAAATAAAACATCTATCCCTGAAATAACATCAGAAGCCCCTACATCTAATCCGAAAAAGTTTTTCACAGCACAGGATGCCATAGAAGCATTTAGGGCAGTCCACTACGCCGGCTTTTCATTGCGGTTGGGTGTGCTGGACCAAATAGGGACGTTTTTTTTGTGTTTGTTTTTGTACCTTAAGTTTTCATAGACCTGTGCCTTCTTAATGTCAAGGGGGACACGTATATGACCACGTATATTTAACTAACAAACTTTGCATATTTATTTACCAAAAATATATTTTGATTGATTTCATTCGTCACTTTTTTGAGCGTATTCAATACGCGGCTGAATAACTAATTTTGATTTTTTAGATTTTTTTTTTTTGTTGCGATCAGGCACGGAATTATCGCGCCACTCGGCTAAATCTCGTGATTTTTTTTACTTTATTTGAAAACTTTTTTTCCTCGGACTTTATTTTGGCTTAAGCTGTGACAGCAAGTCTTACCTAACAAAAACTTTCTCGGACTTTCGATTTTGGTTTGAGCTTTGGGGGAGCCAAGCCTTACGCACATTTTAGGATTTTAATTTGAACTGGTCTCGACCTTAAGACTCAAATTTCTTGATTTCCCAATTGCAGTTGATTCGCTGTATGGAACAGCAGCAAAGGCTCACGTGCAGTAGCTCTGTGAGAGGTAGTGGCGTTTATCAGCTCTTACGTACTTCGAAAGAGTGAAATGAGAACAATGCGGGAAAATATGAACGCATTATATGCAGTAGTAACTGCATCTCAAACCGCATTTAATGATCCTAGGGACTTTGCTTCTATCGGACGCAATCCAATACGAGCCACTTTGAACAACCGACCAAATTTCGCTACCAATATTGTCATTAAGTCACAGGATTGGAAGGTATCCTATGACAACACGGGTAGTATTTTGGACTTTCTCTTTAAACTAAGTACATTGTGTGAGCGTTGTGGGCAAGCTTCCACCTATTTTGGACAGGGCGAGCTGAGGAATGGTACTGGTTGCCACTAAGCAAAATCAAAATGCGACTTATATTTTTCTGTGTTATTCTATCAGGCAGGAATTCGGCACCTAAAATAGTGACCATGAGATCATGATAGAGATCTCAATGCATCGTCAGAAGGCTAATGAATCGTATGATATGTTTCACACAGGTATGTTAGCCTTGAATGCGAGACTAAGGGAGCCGGGTGTCGGCGAACCTGTTGATGCACATATTGAAGAGAAACAGCTTGAAGTTGATGCTTTTCAATGCTGGTGCGCAAACCCTACATGACCTACGTGACTTTGCTAGGAACTAGGTACCGAACTATCCAGAACGGCATGTCAACGAAACAATTGCTATTACACCGGATGAATGGACAGGAGGCACGGATGGAGAAATTGATCCACATTTGGAAGCGCTGAATTTTCAGAGGACTAGGAAACCGGACTACTCAGGAATAGAGTGCTGGAACTGTGACAAGATGGGACACTCTTACATCTATTGCGAGGAACTGATTCGGAACGTGTTCTGCTTCAAGTGTGGACAGAAGGGGGTGGTCACTCCAAGATGGCCCCGAGATCATCGGTGACAGAGAAACCGGAACCCGAGCGAGAAGGCAATCGGGGATTCTCGTTCGGCACCCTAGCCCCGAAGCAGGAAGTACAGGAGCAGCAGTCACCTCTACTAGACCAAAAAGTAAGCCAATCCCAGCCAGAACCGTTCGTTTGCATGGAGATGTCAGTAGTTCGGAGAGTAGTACCAGTCCCGCGAGGTTTTCGCCTAGAGTCATCTGTACTTTCCCAGATAGTTCTGATTCCGAGAGTGTGTTTTCTTCGACAGCCAATCCTCTGCAGGTTCGAATTCTTAGAGCTTCGCGTAGGGATGTCGCTTGCCAGACCCAATTCCGAGTTAGTCTAGAGCAAAGAGAACAGGATTATTAACGGATAAAGGCGGATATTTTCGAAGATCAACCAAAAATTGTAGTTTCTGAACATATTCTACAGTGTAGGAAAATATATTCTAGCCGAGTAAATATGCGAAAACTTTTGCAAAGTACAAAAATTCGTATAACGCCAGACGAACGACCGCTAGCAAGGATTGAAATACACGATAGTTTCGTAGTTGGTTTGTTGGATTCCAGAGCAAACGTTTCCATTCTTGGAAAGGGATGATAAGGATTCCTAAAAGGAAACAATTTAAAATATCATCCTTTGCGCGCGTTTGTTTACACAGCTGGTGCAAATCAGCAGAATACGGTTCACCATGGTGTAGTACGGTGGTACTAGTCCGGAAACCAGGCAAGGTCAGGCTAGGCATAGATTCCAGGAAGGTGAACAGGGTCACCAAGAAATAGTCGTATTCGTTGTCCCATATTAATGGGCTGTTGAGTAGGTTAAAGGATACATACTTTATAAGTGGTATTGATTTGAAGGATCCTTTCTTTCAGTCGGCTGATGGACAAAGCTATTCCTTCACGATTGCATGTTAGGGAATGGTTGTTTGAAAGTAGACTCAGGCAACATAGATGCGATAGGGGATTTTCCGCTTTCAAAGTCTCGTCGTCAGGTTCGCAGGTTTATAGGACTGCCAAATTGGTATAGGTCGTTTATTACCACTGTCGCAGATTTGGCTGGTCCCATAACAGATTGCCTCCGCAAACCACATGGTCCATTTAAGTTAACTGCTGAGGCGGTCGAAGCATTTGGTAAACTTAAAGTGGCACTCTGTTCAGCTCCTGTCCTGGCACAATCAGATTTTACTAAGGAATTCGTGATCCAATATGATGCATCCAAAATAGAAGTCGTGGAATTATACGGTCACCGAGCTGGAATGCCTCACCGCAATAGTTAGTGTCAAGCATTTCAGACCATATATAGAAGGATTGCCTTTTCGAATAATTACTGACCATTCAAGTCTCAAGTGGCTAATGACACAAAAAGACTTGAGTGGCAGGCTGGCCAGATGGTCGCTTCTATTGCAAAGATTCAACTTTAAGATGGAGCATCGCAAAGGTTCTTTAAATGTTGAGCTGGACACCCTTTCGCGTTTTTACGTGGACGAATTGTCTTCTACCACACCTCTGGAAATTGACTTGGCATCACTGGAATTCGACGGCGTACAGTACTCGGAACTTCGTGAAACCTTTAGAAACAATCACGAAAGGTTTCTCGACCTAAGCATAGTCGACAATAGAGTCCACAAAAGATGGAAGAGGATTCGCTCTGGCGTTTGTGCTTACCGAAAGGGCTGACGGAGCTGGCCATCAAATGCTCACACAATTCCAATGCTAGTTACCATGGAGGTTGGCAGAAAACTTTAGAGCGCGTTCGCCAGAAATATTTTTGGCCGTAAATGGCAAAGGACATACGCCTCTATGTGAACCGATGTGAAACCTGCAAACCTGTGAAAGCCACAAATCAAGTGTCCAGATCTCCTATGGACAATACCCTCGTATCCGAGAGGCTATTCCAGCGTGTTTATTGTGACTTCAAAAGACCATATCCAGGATCCAAGCGAAGAAACTAGTTCTTGTTCATAGTCCTAGACCATTTTTCCAAATACGTATTTTTGAAGGCGATGCAAAACGCGACGTCGGCAAATGTAATTAGCTTCCTTAGTATAGACATTTTTCCAGCTCTCGGGTCCCTCAATTCGTCCATAGTGATAACAGGAAGCAATTCATTTCGAAGGAGATGTAGCAGTTTTTTGAAAGCTTTGGGGTTGTTCACATTAAGACGGGGTTATACTCACCACAGGCTAACGCCTCTGAACTAGTGAACAGAGAGAATTTTTCGAATGTTATAATCTTCCTGAAATACAAGCAAGATCTAATGGACTGCGACAAACATATTCCCTGAATTCTGTCAGATTCAGAGCTCGCCATACTATGCATTATTTTGACAAAATATGATACAACATGCGTCAGCCTATAACATCCTGGAGAAACTTGGTAGCCTAAGGCAAAACGAAGTCCCGAATGTAGATAGAGTATCTTTTTTTCTCTTACTGTCTTTTTCACTGGGCGCTTTGGCTGTCGGGGACAAACCGCCCAGTACCCTCCCCGAGCATTCGTATTAATAGGGCATCTACGCGCGCTCCCACCGGGAGTCGTGGACTACCTGTCATCTACCTGGATCTCAAATCAAAATGTCTTCAATTCATTTCGGAGTTCTGACGAGTTCTCCCTTAAGGAAATGTCTCTTGGGCCGCAAAGCCATAATGAATAGGAAACAAAATAGGTATATACACGTTTTATGAAAGCCGACGGTCGGCTATAAACTCGCGGCCAAGTGTCCTTTTCAGAACAGCATGCCCTATGTTCTTCTTAGCGGGATTGAACTAGTGGGGGCATGGTGTTAATACCGACTAAGTTCGGTACTTGAGAGCATAGCTTCTCTGGCTTAAACCAATAGAGAACCGCCGCAATACCGGACTTGATTGTTGTTCCAGGGTTTACTCGGTATAATTATAATCTGACTCAAGCATTTCGAAAAGAGCGCTAATTCGACCTACACTTGTTATACAACCAGGATATAGTTTTGATCCGGATTGGCTCAGTAAACTCTGACCCAACCTTAGATTTCTTACCTGAGTTACTAAAAACCACCCTGACTTACTGATACCCCAGGTTGAAGCTTTTGATACATTAAATTCATTGTTTTACGAATATAAGAATGATAGGAGTCCGACTCAGTATTAACTAAATCAGTAGACATATTGTTCCGGAGGCCAACTACACAAAACTGATCCACCCAGCATTACAAGCGAATACTGACGCGGAAAATAGTACGAGCGTTAACGTCAAGTGGTTCCGTAACATCGAACTAAACTTATTAGCAGGGAACGGATTTTTAAGACCTAAAAACCTATAAAAGAGGCAAAATAAAAAATGAAATAGGCTGGAAAAAGCAAAATAAAATAGCGAAAAAGGCAGGAAAAGGCACTAGCTATTGCAAAAAAGGCAAAACAAAATAGCGAAAAAGGCAGGAAAGGGCACTAGGTATTGCAAAAAAAAGCAAAATAAGGCTCTAATAAAATACAGAAAATACGAAGAACAATCAAAACATACATCTATCTGTTTTCTAACCGATGTGAAAAATAAAGAAGCGTATTGAAAGTTGGTTTATGCTTCCGTTTTGAATCACAGCGAACTGGGTCAAAGCGCTTTATGTGTTGGTATAAACAAGGAATATATTACAAGTAAAAAGAGAAAAACTATGAACTAATTTCATTATATGAAAAATTTGTACTTTGAATCTTTGACTATTTTATCCTTTCGAGTTTCTAACTCATAAAACTTTAATCTGTATAGTTGTAGTAACATTGAACCACAAGATGCATTTTGAAGTTT
>NW_016160467.1:0-32493 GCF_001687245.7 Rhagoletis zephyria | reverse complement strand
CTTATTGTCTCCAAGCCTACGTTAGCTGAGAAAACGGTTTTGAATTTTTCCTACACCAATTTGGCAAGAGGTCCCTGCGCTTCTATAAGCCGCATCGGCATGTGTATATTTTTTAATCTTAAAAAAAAATTGTAAATGCTATAATCACTTGTTTAAAGGTAGAAAAGGCAAAAAAGGCAAATATCTTAAAAAACATCAACATCAAATGTGTATATATGGAATCAGGAAAAGCTAAATCGTGGACATTCTTAATCGAATATACTCTATCTCTTTAGCAGAAAAAAGGCAATTTCCATAAAATCCGTTCCCTGCTTATTAGACTACCGATACTGAGTCTGACGAGCTCTAACTTCTACCTGACGTAACTAAGGGGTTGTAATTCCTTGCCCGGCTAAATACTTCTTTTTTTTGGGAGATTCTATATCTCAGAGGTGAGTCGTGCCCACGCTCTTGTGATTTTGCCATCTAATTCTCTTCGGCGTATAGTGCACCCGGTAATGTGTCAGAAAAATTCACCATCTAATATTGTCCAGAGCGTACGGCAACGCTAAAACTGCCTGGCAGACTCTCATCTTGACAATTTTTGGCGGGGTTGCCACTACAGGGAACATTACCGGGTAGTACATAAAAAGAGCAAAAGCGGAAAAGAGACGAGGACGACAACACTATTTAGACAAGTCACACTATAGAACTATTACGTGGCACGATTTCATTGGAGGCTTCACAAAAGAAATTTCGCGCCACTACGTTGCAACAAATTTCCGCGAAATTTCTGTTACAAAAGTCACGCGAGACTCCCGTTACCAAATTGCGCGTGATGTAGGGATGGGCCCCGTTTGTCAAAAATCGATATGCCATGCAACGTTCAGTAGACAATAAAATTTTTAACAATATCATTTCCGTTTTTTCAAACAAACAATTTTTTTTCTTTCTACAATTTAACAATTTTTTGCGATGGCGTTTGTTAGCATTCCCTGAATCTAAGCTTTTTAACAATAGTCAATAAAGAAAGTAAATAAATTGTAAAATTAGGTTTTCCTGCAATAGAATAACTAATTATTCAATATTAACGCCTTACCAATATTTACCATTACCTAAAATCTGCTATGTAATTTAAAAATCAATTAATTTTCCTATAAAAAAAAATAAATAAAAATAAAAACAATTCGGAACTTGAAGAAACTCTGGTTTAAAAACAAATACTCTACGAAAGGAGTAAAGGAGTGAAAATTAAAACTATTTTTTTTTTCAAGGTAACGAAGCATACAATTTATACTCTCTTTCTATGTATTCTTTTAACGTAAAATTTCTTATGACCTTTTATTTTGCAACTAATTGAATGGCTAATATATATAGAATATACTGCGCATATGCCAAAGGGTATATAAGCGGCTGGAAACGCTGCACAAGAAAAAGAAGTATCTCGGAAAGTGAAAAAAAGGTGAGAATTAAAAGTGAATTTCAAAAATATTTAAATAATAATAAACAATAATACAATAATAAAATATTGAAGGGTTTAAGGTAAAAATCTAGAAAGTGTTGCAGGTAGCTTCAGGAAGGAAGAAAGAAAGTAAAAGCAGGTGAGTAACAAAGAACGAGCGTACCATCTTTGATTTAAACTTTCCCAACCTCCTGAAGGCAGAGCGAATACCCAATAAGAGGCTACACGCGTTCAAGTGGAAGCAGTAGCAGGCGCGAGGAAGTGAGCTGGTACACGCTGAGGGAAATCAAGGCTAGGGCAAGGTTACAGCGGCGCCGCGATTTCCAATAATATAGACGTGTATTAGTGGTGTAGAAGTGTAGCGGTCCGAGGCGTTTAACTGTCGTCGCCATATTGGAATGGCTCCGAAATTACGGCGCCCTTTTGTTATAAACTGAGAGGCCACCAAATACAGCGGCACCACGTATTCACTTCACATTGCCAGACCACCTATACAGTGAGCCCCTCGACTCACGGTGTTGCCCAACAGCAGACATCAGCTTAGAGTGAGCTAACTCTCAGAGTGGAACCGCTGCGCATAACGCGCAACTGCAGATCGCCACCACTGACCCACCAGCGAACGGCACCTTCACCGCGGGCAGTTGATCGCCGCCTCGTGCGCACTGGTTCGAGCCATTCCAACAATCGCACTTCAATTAGATGACGTTGCAACCACTTCAGTGCCACGCCACTTCGCCGCATCGACTGCTACATCGCAACTCGTCGACTACAATATTGCAACGCGTTCACCTTAACGCTGCAAGCTCTTCAGTGCCACGCCACTTCGCCGCGTTGACTGCAGCATCATTAACGCGTACACCTTAACGCTGCTACCTCTTCAGTGCCCCGCCACTTCGCCGCGCTGCCGGATTATCGCATCGAGTCAATTTTGACGCTGCAATCGCCAAAGCGCTTCTGGGGCCATTCCTCTGAGACAAAGAGAACCGAATCCCCATCGCCAAGAGCATCAGCTTCGTTAATACAGAACATCCATATATGTCAATCGGTATCCAGAGGCGTAACAATAGGGCGGCATTGCTGGCAAAATGCCACGGGCCCCCGATCGAGAGAGCCCAGGCTTAAAAGACCGCGAGCTCAGAAATACCCTAATATTTTTAACAAAACTAAGTACTTAAACGTAATAATTTTTTTAGGTACTTAAAATCAATTAAAGTGAGACATAACTAAAGACCATACATATGGGGAAATATTTTGAGACGGGGACATTTTGCGTACTGGCATATTGTTGTCGCCACAAAGCAGCTGCACTGTCAAGTGCGGTTTCTATACCTGCGTTAATAATACCTATATGTGTAAATATCAATAAATAATTATTAAAAACAAAACTAACGGTTTAAATTACAAGTTTACATGCTAAAATCGAGAAAATCAGGAAATTTCTAGTGCAACTCGCACAAAACCTATTGTTTATTAAGGTATAACTTCTTAAGCGGTCAGACCTAAATCTCGGGGTTTTCAAACTTTTATTTGTAGATTATGAGGAATAAAATGGCAAGTAATAAACAAATGTGCCAGTTGTTAAATGCGATAAAAATGTCTGCTTACAACTGTAACTGAATTTCGCGCATTTTATAAAAAACGTGAATTTTCTTGTAGTAGTCGTTGAGCTGTACTTATTTTCCTTTAATGGGTGAAAAATATACTTTTTCAGTTCTTCAGAAGAAGATTCCTAGGTTAAAGAACTATGTGCTACTTATCATTGCCGAAAAATCTTCTTGAGAAAACGCGTGATCAGTGCGTAATTTTTTACTTAATATTGGTTTTCCGTTGAGCACAACCAATCAAGGGCAAAAAAATTCACAAGCCCCAGTGTAATATTTTTTGTGTTTGTGTATTCGGGTCTGTGAAAAAAATGCTAACCTTAAAAATTATTTTAATGGTCAGTACTGGATAAGCCTTCTGAAATAAATGCGAAAGGTTTGTTTGTTACGCTTCCACGCTTTAACTACTCAACCGATCTTAATGAAATTTCGCAAATTAGTGTCATTTAGCCCAACTTAAAAGATAGGATAGCTTTTATCCCGATTAGATAATGGGGCGTGGCATCTCCCATACAAACGGAATTTTTCATACTGCGTACCTCTGGAAGTATTTGTGGTAGATTACTGGAACTTGGTGCGGAGATATATGAAATCAATACTATACTCATGGAAAAAATTTGGGTTCTGGGAAAAGGGCCCGTTGCACCTGCCATACAGACTTAATTTTTTATACTACCACCTGTTAAAGAATCAACTTCAATTCAAAGTATTTTATAAGCTATATGAATTATTATAAAATGGATGTCCCTCGAGTCGTTGTATCCCAGAAATGTAGGAAAAAAAGTGTCATAACGGGTTTTGGAGACAATTGCATGATCTACACTTATGCCTAACCTATTTTTAAGATAAACCTTACGGTTTAGCTGAAAAATTGTAAATATCAATTTATGTGACCTTTGATCTTGAATAATTTTTTTTACAGATCGTTAAGGACATTTTATATTTCATTTATAAGGACGTTCGTAACATTCGTACCAATCTTCAGCTTTATGCGAGTTACTGCAACCTTGAAAATCTAACTTGACCGGGCTAATAGAAAACAATTTCGAAAATATGGTTTAAATAGAGTAGCAATTAAAAAATTTTAGTTACGCGGGTTATAATGCACTTCAATTGGACTGACAAGTGATCACCTATGAAAAAAATTTTTGAAACAAATTATTTTTTTTTTATTGAAAAGTCCCGTATCAAAATATGTTCCCATATACATCAACCTCAGGGCTTCGGAGCAAAGGTATTTTTTCATCGCTCCGCTCTATCTCCGCTCCGGTAGTTTATTTCGAGCTCCGCCCCCGCTCCCAATAAAAAAAAATAAAAAATGTTATTTATTTAATTTTTTTACGAGCCCTAACCGCCAAAAAATATTAATAATAATAATCCCAACGGTTTTTACCCTCCGTTCCCGCCCATCCGCACGAGGGGCGCAGTCCGCATGACGTACGGAACCAGTATTTATTTTCAATTTTTGCGCCGAGTCACGATAGGCACGAGTTTGTTAAGTGTCTAAAACTGTTCAGCAACAGAACTAAATTCATCAGCCGATTTTATGTCTTTATTTTAATCATTATCGATTTCTTAATGCTGAAAAGCGGATCAGATATATCAAACGTGCTGGAATGAGAATTAAAATCCTGGCATAAGCAACGGAGTGGGTCGTGCAATTCAAAATTAGTTTTACAAGCTTTCAGAAATAGGGGACAAAAGTGTCTTCTTGGCAGAAGGAGCGGACTTGAAATTGAGCCTGTTAGTAATTTAACTACAAAAATTGTACCAAGCATATGCCTGCGGCTGAAAAGTGTAGGAAGATTAATAAGTTTTAATCGGCTCGTATAAGGTGGGAGGTTATATTAAGAATCCCAACGGAAATTTCTTAAAGCAAAAAGTAAGAATTGTTTTTGAATTGATTCTATCTTGTCTGAGTAAATTTGATGCCTTGGATTCCAAACCACCGAACCGTATTCCAGAATTGGCCTAACTAATGTTGTAAAGAGGGTTTTAGTGATATAAGGTCACAAATGCAAGTACACCTTTAGCCTTGTTGACTGTCACATTAATATGGAGATTAAAATTAAGCTTAGGATCCATTGTGATACCAAGGTCCACAAAATTGTATACCTGTTCCAGGTTATGGTTACCTATTGTATAAGAAGCGGGAAGAACAGCTCTTCGCGAGAAGCACATTACTTTACATTTCTTAAGATTTAAAGGCATAAGAATTACTTGAAACCAGTAAGCCATGGAGTTTAAGTCTGATTGTAGCAAATACCTTTCATTGATTGAAACGTACGATTTATAAAGCTTTACATCGTCTGCATACATTAAAATTTTGGAAAATTGTATATCTGTAGAAATATCGTTTATAAAAAGCAAGAACAGAATCGGGCCTAGGTGGCTACCCTGAGGGACTCCTGAAGTAACATTAATGACGTCAGAGATTGTATTTTTAAACATTACCCTTTGTGATCTATCGTAGAGGTATGAAGAGATCCAATGTAGAAAATTAGGTGGAAGACCAAGAAGATCAAGTTTATAGATGAGCAACGAGTGGCACACTTTGTCAAATGCTTTACTGAAGTCAGTATATATAACATCAACAGTTTTGTTTCACTAAATGCTTTTGGGATATAGGATGTTAATTCAAGTAAATTTGTAGAAGTTGATTTGCCGTTGCAAAATCCATGTTGACTATATGAAATGCTAGAAGAGATAGAATGCGTCAACTGATTTGTTATAATTGCTTCAAATAATTTAGAAATTGCACAAAGCTTAGCTATTCCCCGGCAGTTCTCCACTGAAGACCTGCTACCGCTTTTATGTAACGGGGTTATGAACGATTTCTTCTATATAGATGGGAAAATGCCCTCTTTAAGAGACAAACTAAATAACGCTGTTAACGGCTCATAGAGATAATCAGTACAATTTATAAGAACACAAGAAGGGATCTGATCAGGATCATAATTGAAGGGCTGCTTTAAGGATTTCAGATAAACTACTACATCATCGGGAGATATTATTGAGTTCATTGGACATAGTTTAAAAGGATAGTCAATGTTAGCATGTGAGTTAGTGGGATATTTGGATTTAAAAAACTGAGCGAACATGTTAGAAATTCTTTGATTATCACTAGAGACGGTATTTTGATACTTCATGGCGGAAGGAAACCCACGTACATTTCGCTTGGGGTTTACGAAGTCATTAAATGATTTGGGATTATATATTATACGCCGTTTGATTTTGCACGAGTAAGCGTTATAACACTTTTTGTTTACTTCAAAAAACTTATGACGCAAAAGTGAGTATTTTACATAGTATGAGTGTAAACCGGTTTTTTGTGTAATCTAAAATAACGCTACTTTCTGTTTTTCAAATTTCTCAGTTCTTTAGTGAACCATAACTGTGTTTGTTCGTCAAGAACATACATGCGTTTAGGCACATGCTTTTCAAATAATTTATGTAAAGTAAAGTTAGAAAGTGCAACGCTTTGTTCAATAGTTGCTTTATATTCAGGCCACGACAATTTTGACAGTTCTTTGTTAAGCTTTTTAAAGTTGGCTTTCGAAAAATCAAAGCGAATATTTGGTTCGTATGCTTGGGTACTGCAATTTTGACCATCACTTATAATTTCGTAAGATACCTCCATAGCAGGGTGGTAGACATCTTCGGGCAAAACTAGTGGATCATGCTTATTTACAACGGAGTTAGATGCATCATCAACATAAACAAGATCTAATACTTTACCAAACTTATTGTGAAGTACATTGACCTGAGTTAGGCAGAGTTCAGCCATCTCCTCTAAAAATACGTTGTTGCACGCACTAGACGCGAAAGGTACGATATCATTGTCAATGATGTTCCATGATATGCTTGGTAAATTAAAATCACCCAACACAATCATTGAGTCAGAGGGTTTAGTCAGTAAATTAACTGATTTCAGTAAAGAGATGAGTCGTGAATACACCAATGTGTCAGATCGGGGAGGGATATAGCATAGAGCTAAGTAAATATACCCTTTTCCAGCCTGTACACGAATGCATTTGAATTCTACTGAATCAATGAGTGGAAGACTAACTTCTTCAGATGGTATTGAAGAGTCTACAGCGAAGAGTACGCCACCACCGATTCTGTCCTCCCTATGTTGTCTATAGATATGATAATTATTTGGAAGAATCTCTGAATTGAAAATGTGAGGTTTCAGCCAAGTTTCAGTAAAAGAAGTAATATTATAATTACATTCAAGGCCTTTAAGGTATAAGTTCGTTAATTTAGTATTTAAGCCTCTTACATTTTGGTAATAAATACTTAAAGCAGATTTAATAATTAGTTTTTTGATTCAGTGTTATGACGGGGAATACTAGCTAAGTTATTTCCTTTTTTGTGCCTATATTCGAATTCACGAACGAAAGCTCCGGGAGGCCAAAAAGAAGTACTAAGCAGCACACTAAAATTATCTAAATTTACGTCAATTTTAAATGAAGCAATATTTCTTTCGTATTTAAAATTAAATTTTCGGATGCTTAAGTCGACAGTTGTAATTTTTGATGAGATATAAAGCTTTATATCGTCTTCGGTAGTGTCTCTCGAAAATCTGGAGTACCAGCGGAAGGGGTTGAGTTACTGCGTTAGTAGTTGAGGATAGGGAAGGCGGTGGAGGCTTTGAAGATGATGCCACCACTTCAATGGGGAAGGGGAAGATACTTCAGGCTCGTTATTATCCGAAGCAGATTTCGTTACACTCTCTTTTGAGGCTGAGGATTCTGATGCTGGAGGACATGGAGAAATTAGATGAATAAAGTCAGTCGGAAGATTATTCTGACGTGCAACGGCAATAATTTCCTTAGATGGACTATGGAGACGCTTACGTTTAGAGACACGGATATCCTTAACAGATTGCAAGGTATCTAAGAATTTGAATGATTTAAACACATTTTCATAATGCTTAAATTTTTCTGTCAGTAGCGACAATTCTCTTTCTATGTCTGTAAAACCATTTCTGGTTTGCCTAAATAGCTCNGCAACGGCAATAATTTCCTTAGATGGACTATGGAGACGCTTACGTTTAGAGACACGGATATCCTTAACAGATTGCAAGGTATCTAAGAATTTGAATGATTTAAACACATTTTCATAATGCTTAAATTTTTCTGTCAGTAGCGACAATTCTCTTTCTATGTCTGTAAAACCATTTCTGGTTTGCCTAAATAGCTCGAAAAGATCAACTTCGGTTGACCTACACTTTACGCAAGACCAGCGAAGGCCCTTGCCATCATTAATAGCGCCCCGAATTCTTCCCGTCAAACCAGCACATTTCAGATGGTAAATACCATCACACAGCCAGCACGATAAGTAGCGTTTAGAATCGCTTTTAATTTGGCAAGTATCAAGATCGCACTTCATATTGAATAATTTATAAATAAATTATAACAATTAAGGACCTGATGTAAATAGCTTTAAATAATTGTAGCGAACAGTTTGAGTATCACTCTAATTATGACACTTAATAAACGCAACGCAAACAGCTGTGACAAGAATTACTGGAAGGAGTAAACAAAAAGAGTAGAACAAATGTGCAAAAACAAAATGAATTCAGTTAACTACAAAGGATACAACAACAATGATAGCAACAAATGACTCGGCAATATTAGAATGTATGCTAGTGAAATTTAATTAAATTTAGTTTAATACAAAACACAATAACTTTCACTTAGCTTCAATTGTTTCACACTAAGATGCTCATAAGCACTTTTTATAACTACTTTAACTCAGAAGTAGCAAAATAAACCTAGCAAATAGAAAGCCAAAATCAGAGTACGATAAAGTACAACCTCACAGCTTGACGTTTGCGTATACATTATTTTTTAAATTTTGTTTTTGATGCAGATATGGATTTACATGCTCAAGAGGCATTTCTGTATCCAATGGGGAAAAAATTCGCGGTTAGGGATCGATATAGATATGTATGCATTACAGCTGTAAAACCATCGACAGTCATCCCATTCGATGCTTTCGATAGTTTGCATTGAAACTATCGATAGTATCGGATAATTTTCAAATGAATTGACGAAGATATTTATATGAACTTTCTAGTTTTGTTTAGTTCTTGAAAAATTAGCTAATTGTTATATAGCGATTTTCAGTAACTTTGTCCTTTATCTTCGATTTTTTAAATATTTTAAACCGATAAAATAAAAACTTAAAATTCCCAATCGTAGAAAAACAAATCGCCTGTCAACGTCAAGAAAACTGTATGTACTATTACAAAAAACTTTCATCAGTCCAAATCCGGCTACGCCACAGTATTTTTGCATAGGACTCATTCCAAAATTTACGGAAAAATCCATATTTCAAGCGTGTGCTACAAGAACCAAAATCATTGTACAAAAAGCCGAACCGTACCCCGGCTTCTACATGATTATTTATCTATTCAAAGGATCAAAAGGATCATACAAGAAACTCCAAAATTTTACTAACCCTGGATTATAACAATAGTTTCTTCCATCGACGTAGAATCACTAACACCATAGTATGGTTCCAAACAGATATTCAAACTAGTTTTTTCAAATTTAGTTACATCCGATTTAAAACCCGGTAATAGGGTAAAAAATAGTGATACGTAAGTAAATCAATGTTGCCAAATTCCCATTTTCAAAAATNATAGTATGGTTCCAAACAGATATTCAAACTAGTTTTTTCAAATTTAGTTATATCCGATTTAAAACCCGGTAATAGGGTAAAAAATAGTGATACGTAAGTAAATCAATGTTGCCAAATTCCCATTTTCAAAAATAAAAAAAAAAATTAAAATGTGCCAATCGGTAACATTTTAATCCGTGGAGAGACTGGGTGAAAAAGTTTCTATCGTGTACAAATGATTTGAGTTTTACTGTACCAAATGCAAAGTAAAAGTTTGACAGTTGAAATTGTTAAAATTTATTAATATCTATTTTATCACTTGCAAGTAACGTATGCTCTTTTCCGCTTCCATTTTGATTTGAAATCGTTATTACCGCCAAACAATGATATGTGTATACATAGATATTTAGAATCTGGGGCTAGGTAAAAATTTGACGTTCGCACTGACCACGAGAAATGTACAATTTTTAGTTTGATCCGTCAAAATTTTCTCTTTTCTATCAATTGGCACAGGCCGTAAGTAGTACATATACTAAAAACAATGGCGCATAGTCATAGTCGCAAGTTAAAACTCATTCTTGTTAAAATACAGTTTTAAGTTTAGAATAGTATTTTAAGTATTGTTAATCATAGACATCTTAGAAACAGCTTTTCCTTAAGATGAGAGAGAACAGTGCTATCCATATGAATAGAAAAAATTTACCCGGCAATTTAAAGAAATATGAGTACTTTAATTAGTTCACCCTGTGTCACCTCATCGATGTTGGTCTCCTTGGCGTGGGGATGAGGCGTCAGTGGTGAAATTGGGGCCTTTAGGGGCTTCTATATCAGCATGAACTAAGAGGGAGGCTCCGCATGAGAACCTGCGTAAGACACGAACTTACAGAGTTTCCTATGTGGAGATTACCGTACCGACGATTACTCCTGCCCTCATCCCTCCTTATTTCTCCTAACCCAACAACCCAACTCCTCCCCCTACTTCAGGGTGTTATGCGACACCGTGCCCATTGGATGGTTTGCAGCCAGGGTGTTTACCAGACCAGCTGTATTATAACGGCGCCTTCCTGATACCAGGCCGCCTCAGGGAGTAACGGTGGCCTTTCCGCGGCATGGGGCGCTTCCGTGGTGGACCGTTAATTTCCCCTTACATTGCTTAGACTACCGCGCCCGCCGTCGGGCAGGTGTTCGTACGAACAAGATGAATACAAACCAAAACAAATCAAAAACTAAAACTTCGAGCAGCGGAGGATCGTCGGAGCCGGCATCCAAAGCTGTCTCCACCCCGGTTAAGGATTCTGAGGAGGCGAAGCCATCTCCGGCCAAAGCCACGAGTAGGGCCTGCCGTAGGGAAACTGGAGCTGGCTAGCGACAAAGCTTCGAGCAGCGGTGGGTCGAAGTCGATACCCATAGCTGTCTCTGTCCCGGGTGGGATTTCTGGCCCTGCAGAGTCGAAATCGCCCTGCGTTAAGGGCTTAAGCAGGGCCTTCACGGCCGGTGCCTCAGGGTGGTCGAAGCCAGCTCCTTCTGGTACTAAAGGCGGCGGAATTCTGCCGGTAGTGGGTAGCGCCTGTGCGAAATCGCACGGAGCATCTGGGGACACGGCGCGGGCGGAATCGCCAGCACCACCAATGGTCTCTCGCCGCGTCTCTTCGGAGCTTCGAGGACCTCGGATGGGGCACCTCAGGGAAGGCCTAAACGGCGCGCCACCGCAGCGAGAACGGATCGCTCGGACCGTCGCATGGCCGCCAAAGTTTTGGAACGTTACGGCGTTCAGTGTGCTGGTCAAATTAGTGATCAGCATGCCCGAACGCTCGAGTGGGCCAAAAAGGTAGCCGATGGCGCGAACTCGTTGTCGACTGTGAAGCGGCAAAGATCGCGGATGGGGGAAACCACGACCGTTAAAAAGCTTCGTACGGGGCCGGCTCCCACGTTTAGCGAAATCGCTAATCTTGCTGGCTCTGTGGTGTTAGGGGTCATGGACCGCAGCAGGGAGGACGTCGCCATCACTCGCGAAGAGTGGAAGCGTGTGGCGGCCGCCATGTCGGCAGTATTTATGAGGGTGGTCAGGGGAAATCCAGGGCCACCACCTAGGTGTGAGAGTGCCGGTTGGCACCATGGGCTGCATAAGCTCACGAGGTGCGCCGATGAGCGGTCGGCAGCCTTATACAAGGAGGCAGTCTCCCTGGTGGGGGAGGTTTGGAAGGGTTCCAATCTAGTGGCCGTGGACAAAGCGGATCTTCCGATGCGTCGGGTATGGCTCCCTACTGAGCTTACCTCTCCAGAGGAGGTCGAAGGAATACTTCGGTACTGTAACCCATCTCTCCCGACGCATAACTGGAGGGTTATCTGGCTGGAGAGGACCGAGGAATCTTATCGGCAAGCGCTGATGCTGCTTAATGCAGAGTCCCTCGGTGCTCTCGGCGATACAAAAGGGGTCATATACTATGGCTTCGAGAAGGTGGTTCTACGGATTCTACCGACCGAAGCTAAAGCATATGACCCTCTGCCTCGAGCAGCATCGGAGGGAGGAAGAGAGGCCATTGACTCCGCCAGCATGGTGTTCGGAGACTCGGCTCAATCGGATGTTGAGAGTATTGGGGGCGGCTCCTCTGCCGGGGCGTCCGTCTTCAGTCTCGAGAGGCTGTTCGGTGGGGTCGATGTCCGCGGTGAGAGCGCGGAACTAGCGCTCATGGAGGATATTCTGGAGAATGAAGATTCTGCAGATTAATCTCCAACATTCCAAGGCGGCATCCGCCAATTTTTTGCTCCACCTTGAGCAAGGTGGGGCTGACGTGGTTATGATACAGGAGCCATGGCTGAGCAGTAATGGTATCTCTGGAATCAGAACAAGGAACAAGCTGATAGCGGCGAACAACGTAGGTAGAACTAGGGCCTGTATGCTTATCAGGGGTGAACTAAAAGCTTTTATTTTGCATAATTTCAGCAATGAGGATATGGTTACAATTAGGCTGGAATGAGAGGCTGGAGATCTCTGGCTCATATCCGCCTACATACCGCACGATGACGAGCTGGAGCCACCTCCAATGCTGCTGAGGAGCGCTCTAGCGGAAGCCAAGCGACGGAAAGCTGGCGTGATCTTGGGGTCCGATGCGAACTTGAGGCACTCAGTTTGGGGCAGCTCGGATACAAACTTGCGAGGTGAGTTACTTTTTGAGTTTATTATAAGTGAAAACTTACATATCTGTTATTATTATTATTTATTTATTACAGCTCTCTTGCGCCTAATTCATTACAATATATGTAGACTTAACCTAGTTATTTAATATTACATTGCTTAAGCCTAATGAAATCATTTGGAAGGGCATTCATACATGGCAATTACAAGTTGAAATTACGGAACAATAGTAATCGGAAAACAGATATAAAGTAATACATTACATTATATTGGGATAGATTTACAAAATTCAAACAACTTTCTTTTGCTTGACAGTATTTGGTAATTCATTATAACTTTTAAGACCCTTGTAATAAAGATTACATTTATCAGATTCGCTTTTTAACATGGGTAAATTGAAGTCATTTTTTTACGTGTACCTTTGTTGTGTACATTGCTGCCATACTTTAAGTTAATCTTTATGTATTCTGGTAAATTATCTTCAATAATGTTTTTAACAAATTTCATCGTATAATAAAAGTGCTGTTGTTTCACACTTAGCCAACCAAGGGCTGATAACATATCTCTAATGGGCGTGTCATATCGTTTTAGAAGAATGAATCTCATCGCTTGGTTCTGTTGTTTCTGCAATTTATAAATTTGGCTATCATTCATTATGAAGAAAATTGTTGGACAATAATTGAGGAGAGGTTTTATTATTGATCCATATACCATTATTTTATATTTCCTTTTCAGTAATTTGCAAGTGCGCCGCATAAAGTACATTTTTTTTGCTATTTTGCTTACAGTATAGTCAATATGATCATTGAACTGTAGCTTCTCATCAATTTTTATACCCAAGTACGTAAAGCTCCGCACCCTTTCTATTTTTGGTTGGTTTATGTTTAAATTACGAAGTTCATGCATATCAATATTTCTTCTAGATATGACCAGGTATTTGGTTTTACCTACATTTATTTTAAGTTTGTTTAAACATAGCCAATTATATATTTTATTTAAGCCATCTTGTAGTTTTGAAACAATATCAGTAATATGGTCACCACTTAACATGATTAACGTGTCATCAGCGAAAAGATTAATATCACAATATTTAATACCGTTGGCAATATCATTTATGTATATATTAAATAATATAGGTGCTAGCACTGAGCCTTGAGGTAGACCAACCACTATACTTCTTTTGTCAGATACCGACGATCCAATCTGTGTTCTCTGGTAACGATTTGTAATAAGACTTTGAAACCATTTTAGCTCAACGCCCCGTATCCCTATATTACTCAATTTATTTAGAAGTAACTCTTGATCGATGGTCTCAAATGCGCGCTTTAAGTCTAAGAAGACGGCAACTATGTATTTATTTCTGCTCAATTCTTCTTTCCAGCGAGCTAATACTAAGTTTAGTGCAGTTTCACACGAGTGCCTTTTCCTAAAACCAGACTGTTGTGGCATTAATATTTTATTAGTTTCTAAATATTCTATTAGTTGTTTTTTAACTACCGTTTCAAGAATTTTTTCATCACTAGGCAACGTATTAATTGGTCTCATCTCGTCGGCTCTGATTGTGTTCTTGACTTTCTCAATTGGCACAACAATAGATGTTTTCCAGTGATCAGGAACAACACCATATTTTAGGCTTTCATTAATTAACTGCGTGTAAAAGTACCCTGTATATGTTATAGAGTCTTTTATGACTCCCTCAGATAATAGTTTTTTTCCTCCAATTTTATTTTTAAAACCACTGACAATTTCAAGCACTTCATCGGTTTCGATTTCTATAAATTTAAAGTTATGTGTGCAATTTGGAGTCGTAAAGGATTCTTTTTTACCAGGTTCTATATTTGAGGTAATTTCAATAATGCTGTCAATAAAGTAGTTATTTAGTGATTGTGCAATCTCATTTTCCGTTGTGTACAAGTTGTTGTGAATTAACACTTTATTAATGGCGTTTATTTCCTTTGACATACTTATGCAATTTTTTAGATGCTTCCACATTGATTTGCTATCTCCAATATTAACTGTTATTTTATGCTCCAAGTATTTAACCTTTTTAACCTTTACCATCCTCTTGTATCTACGTTTGATTGTATTATAGTCACTCCAGGCCCTGTTTCTAATGCTATCCTGTAAAGATTATACTTTTGTTTATTAAGGTTTGCTAATTCAGCATCATACCACTTGTTCATGAGCTTAAGCCTTATTTCTTTAGTGTATGTTAGAATGCCCATTGAATGCGACAAGACATTAGTTAAAAATTTCGATTTATCATCGATGCTTAATTTCGAAAAATCCCTGTAATTGTATTGCCTCAGTTGGTGAAGAAGATTATCACTTGTGTAATTTTCCCAAGATATAATAAATTTGTTTGCTCTCATTTTATATATTTTCTCCAACTCGATCTTGACATAAATTGTCTCATGATCGGAGATCCGATGCATATCCATTCTTTGACACGAAATGTTTTTGCTATTGGTAAATAATAAATCAATCATGGTTTCGACCTCTCCCGATTTCCTAGTATAAAAATTAATTTTCTGAACCATTGAGAAGGACTGAAATAACTCTACCAATCTTTTACTGTACGTTGTAGCTTTATATAGATTTATATTGAAGTCTCCAATAAATACAGTATTATCATCTAGGCAAGTATTGTTTAAAATTTCACTGAGGTAGCTGATAAAGTCAGCATCGCTAGAATTTGGCGAGTGATATATTACCCCTATTTGGTATTTCGGGGTAACATTTCCAATTTTTAAAAGAAGACACCAAATATTTTTATCCCACGAGTAATTAACGAGAGTTTCATATTTAATTGAGTGATGGACGTAAATTAAAACACCGCCTGTGTGTCTACTATTCGAGTTGCATCTAATTAGGGTGTAGGTTTCTACCTGTATTTCGTGGTTTGTAATGTCTTCGGTCAAACAGGTTTCTGAACATAGCACCAAATGGGGCTTACAAATTTCTATTAGTTTCTCAAGTTCACACTTATTAGCTGTAATACTGTTTATGTTTAAATAAATGATATTCAGTTCATGAATACTTCGTTGCTAAACTTTAGTTTTGCTTTTGGCTTGAACGTATTTTTGGTATGCAGGGCAATCCAAACTGAATGCTGAGTGATTTACATTAACATCTATTACTTTTTTCTGAACAAGTTCACAACAATTTACACACCTTATTATATCAGAGCCGCAATCCTTAACATCGTGATTTCCAGCACATCTACTACATGCCTTTTTATTTGTACAATCACTTGACTTGTGCTTATAACCCAAACATTTAAAGCATCTCATAATATTTAGATGCTCAAATACCATGCAAGTGTCCCATTCGATATTTACTTTTTTACGTTTCAAGACACTTTCATAGGTTAAAGCATCTGTTTCAACTAGAATGTTGAAGCTTTCTTCTCTTCGCGTTCTATTTTCGTATACTTTCAGTACTTTCAACTCCTTTCCCAAGAACTCATCATTTTGCTTAGTTAGACATTCTATTATGCGATCATTATTTATTTTTTCGGTTAACCCAACTATTTTCAGTATCTTTTTTATTTCCTCTTTTCCTTTAGCTTTCTGGGCCTGGAACTCCGTCCCAATACTATCTCTTATTTTTTGATGCACTTTTTCGCAAGTATCTTTATTTTTACATTCTAAAACTATTCCCCCTCTATTAATTTCTTTCACAGTCTTAACAAGACCGTCGGTGGGTTCGATTACCTTTTTCAGCGCCTCTTTTGTTTCCTTAACGTTTTTGTTTTTGTTTAAGGGCTTTATAACAATTTTATTTTCATTTGTTTTGACAGCTTGGGCATATGATATTGGGGCATTTTCTTTACTAATTACTGGCTGAATGTTTTTTACCAAGTCATTACATTTTTGCAGTTCACTAGAAATTTCCTTAATGATTTCATTTTTCATAGCATTAATTCTCACTCCAATGTTATGTTCCAGAAATGTATTAAAGTCTGAAACAATACTCGTTTTTATTTGCGTACATTTGTTGTTAATCAGTTGCTCCAAAACTTGTTTTACATCAGCCGCCTTCAACTTAGATTGCTCACATTTACTTATTAAATGTTTGATTTCGATAAATTTCGTATTCGTATCAGATAAAGTACACTGATTACAAAACCATTTCAAATTAATATTTTCCGTGATTATTTTAATTTCATTCCTTTTAATATTGCTACATTTTAGACAGAAATTATAGCCACACCCACCAGAGCATGTTATCATTTCATCTAATTGAAACAATTTGGCAGTACATTCTTTACATTCTACTGTTGGCATTTTGCCACTTTTTACTGTGGCAATATACCCTAAGTTAACGTATGGCAATAATATATACTCACCACAATACAGAAGTTTATGGCAATTTCAATAATTTTAAGATATGAGCAATTGCTACTACAACCTAAGCGTAAAACTAACTTTGCAGCACTCCGTTTCCAGCTGATCAGCTGTTTCGATTCCAAGAACTAGTTGACGTTTGTTGATATGGAATGATGAGCAAAGGGCATCAATTGCGAATATGATGGCAAAGGACAGAGTAACAAAGGAGAGAATCTGAACAGAGGAGCGCCCTCGGGTACGCAAAGGAAAACCAAAAGGGATGGAGATTAATCCGAATTGTCTTGGATTTAGCGGCTCCAATGCTCTTTTGCGGAGGTGTCCAAAGCAGATCTGCTGCAGATTGTTCCCTGTGCCTTCCCAATACCAACAACCCAGCTATCGCCGCAGCAAAAACAACAACAGCAAAACAAACTATTTTATTTATGCAACTTTTTGTTCGCTTATTTGTTTTGTTTGTATGTTTATTTATGCGCCACTCACTTCAGTTGATTCAGCTTGCACTTAAATGGTACTGTTGGACATAAAATGTATAAAATACAATTATTTTAACTATTTAAAATGAAAATATCTAGCGCGAGCGCAAAACACACATCTGTTCCGTTTACTATCCGTTCCGTAAATTGTAACAGGAGGAATTCCCCTACGTTTATAACTGCTGCCAGGGAGGAGGTTCTTGACCTCACACTGGCTTCATCTGAGACAGCACCTCTGATCTCGTAATGGAGGGTTCTGAGCGAACACTCTTTTTCGCATCATAGGTATATTCAATTCCCTCTGGACGAAACGCGCCCACATAGCAAGCCCTTCAGGAACCTGAGGAGCACGAACTGGGGTCTGTATAACAGAAACCTTCGCAGAGTGCTCCCTGATGCGCCAGAACCAAATTCTGTGCAGTTAGTAGACTCGCTGGAGGAGCTTGTTGAAGTTTTCAGCTCTGCGTGCAGGGAAGGTCTTGAAAGCGCATGTCCGCTGAGATTTCAGAAAGGTAGGGGGAAACCCCTTTGGTGGACTGTGGAGCTCTCTGAGTTAAGAGCGTAGAGCAGACGACTTTTCATTAGGGCCCGTAGGAGTAAGTTGCCTTCTGATTGGGAACTCTATAAGGTTGGACTAGGACTCTGCAAGTCCGAAATAAGAAAGGCAAAAAAGATTTCATGGAGGTCTTTCTGCGAAAACGTTGAAGGGTGTCATGAATCATCGAGATTTAGACGTATTCTCGCTAGGAGTCCTGCTCCGCTGGGTTACTTGAGGGATGAGGCAGGTCACTGGACTGAGTGGCGAGGAGTCCCTTAGGTTGCTCCTGGACACTCACTTTCCTTCCGATGCCTCCCCTGAGGAGATCTCCTTAGGGCAAGTGTGTGGAGACTGTGCTGTTGTTTCTGACCTCCTGGATGAGCGCCGCCTGGCGTGGGCGATCAATTCGATCGAACCCTTCAAATCCCCAGGACCTGATGGCATCATACCTGCGCAGCTTCAAAAGGCGGCGGAGGTGTCGTGCCGTTTGTTGGCCCCAATCTACGCGAGCTGCGTTAGATACGGGTACATTCCCAGGGGTTGGAGGGTCGTCAAGGGGGTGTTCATCCGGAAGGCCGGGAGGAGCTCTCATGTTGCCCCCAAGGACTTTAGGCCAATCAGTCTTTCATCGTTTCTGCTGAAGACGTTGGAGAGGGGGATGTTAATAATGTTCTGCCGGACGCAATAGTTAAGTCGCTAGATAAGCTTGGGGTTGAGGTCAGTCTCATTAGGCTCATCGAAAGCTTGCTGCGTGACAGAACTGTCATGACCGTCTGGGGCAGCGCCTGCTCGTCTCGCATGGGAGGGGTTCTCTCACCCCCTCTCTGGGTCGTCGTGGTGAATGTGCTACTAATGGAGCTGGAGGAACACGGCTGTCGGGTGATTGCCTATGCAGACGATGTGGCGCTCCTAGTTAAAAGTAAATACCTGAACCCTCTGTATGAACTGACCCACGGTACCTTAACATAGTTACTAACTGGGCGGCCAAAAGTAGTCTTGCCGTAAACCTCAGTAAGACAGAGCTCGTCTTATTCACAAAAAAGTATAAAATCCCGCCCGCTGCTCTTCCCTCGGTTGGAGGTCTGCGCTTACAGCTGTCTGACAGGGTCAAGTACTTGGGCTTGATCCTGGACAGGAAGTTGTCGTGGGTACCAAACATCGAGAAAAGGGCAAGAAAGGCATCAGTGTATTACAGTAGGGGAGCTATTGGTAAGAGATGGGGCATCTCCCCTAAAGTTGTCTATTGGCTATACGAGATCGTAGTCCAGCCAATTATGTTCTATGGGGCCCTAGTCTAGTGGAACTTACTGGAAAAAGCTATACTAGCTAGGCAGCTGGAGCGCGTACAATGGGCTTCTTTAATAGGTATTAGTGGGGCACTGCGAACCGCCCCCACATTAGCACTGAACGCAATACTGAACGCAATGCTAAACGTAGCGCCTGTCGACGTTGCAGGCAGAGTTTTCGCGGCGCGAACGGCTATTAGACTCAGGGAAACCGATTGGTTGACCAACTTAGGGACTGGACACTCTAGAGTTANAAAGGCGGCGGAGGTGTCGTGCCGTTTGTTGGCCCCAATCTACGCGAGCTGCGTTAGATACGGGTACATTCCCAGGGGTTGGAGGGTCGTCAAGGTGGTGTTCATCCGGAAGGCCGGGAGGAGCTCTCATGTTGCCCCCAAGGACTTTAGGCCAATCAGTCTTTCATCGTTTCTGCTGAAGACGTTGGAGAGGGGGATGTTAATAATGTTCTGCCGGACGCAATAGTTAAGTCGCTAGATAAGCTTGGGGTTGAGGTCAGTCTCATTAGGCTCATCGAAAGCTTGCTGCGTGACAGAACTGTCATGACCGTCTGGGGCAGCGCCTGCTCGTCTCGCATGGGAGGGGTTCTCTCACCCCCTCTCTGGGTCGTCGTGGTGAATGTGCTACTAATGGAGCTGGAGGAACACGGCTGTCGGGTGATTGCCTATGCAGACGATGTGGCGCTCCTAGTTAAAAGTAAATACCTGAACCCTCTGTATGAACTGACCCACGGTACCTTAACATAGTTACTAACTGGGCGGCCAAAAGTAGTCTTGCCGTAAACCTCAGTAAGACAGAGCTCGTCTTATTCACAAAAAAGTATAAAATCCCGCCCGCTGCTCTTCCCTCGGTTGGAGGTCTGCGCTTACAGCTGTCTGACAGGGTCAAGTACTTGGGCTTGATCCTGGACAGGAAGTTGTCGTGGGTACCAAACATCGAGAAAAGGGCAAGAAAGGCATCAGTGTATTACAGTAGGGGAGCTATTGGTAAGAGATGGGGCATCTCCCCTAAAGTTGTCTATTGGCTATACGAGATCGTAGTCCAGCCAATTATGTTCTATGGGGCCCTAGTCTAGTGGAACTTACTGGAAAAAGCTATACTAGCTAGGCAGCTGGAGCGCGTACAATGGGCTTCTTTAATAGGTATTAGTGGGGCACTGCGAACCGCCCCCACATTAGCACTGAACGCAATACTGAACGCAATGCTAAACGTAGCGCCTGTCGACGTTGCAGGCAGAGTTTTCGCGGCGCGAACGGCTATTAGACTCAGGGAAACCGATTGGTTGACCAACTTAGGGACTGGACACTCTAGAGTTATAGGAGGTTTCGACTTCATCCCCGATCGCACAGATTACTGCACCACCGTTACGGCTCCTAGGAGCTTCTTCTCTGTCCACTTTCCCTTAAGGAATGAGTGAGCCGGGCGTGACTTCTGGAAGACGGGTGCGGTGAACTTCTTTACGGATGGATCGAAACTGGATGGCAGGGTTGGTGGAGGGGTCTTCTGTCCAGAGCTTTCCATCAGCACTAAGTTCAGGCTCAGGAAGTAGCTGCTATCAAGGAGGCGGTAGATTCACTGCTAAGGAGCGTTATAACCCTCAGGGAAGTGTGCGTATATTCTGATAGTCAAGCGGCTATCAGGGCCTTGAGTTCGTTAGAGGTGCGCTCTAACCTGGTTAAGGAATGTATTCTCTCTCTTTCGGCCGCGTCGGAGTACTTCCGCATTAGGCTTATTTGGGTTCCGGGACGCAGCGACATTGAGGGGAACTGCGTGGCTGACGAGCTGGCCAGGGAAGGAACCCGTGAAACGTTATTTCCGAATAAAGACCAGCTGGGGGTGCCACTGATCGCTTGCGGTTCGCTCTTGGATAAATGGGCCTCATGTCAGGTCAGCAAATGCTGGGCGAACACCATGACATGCGCGATCGCAAGGTCGAGGGTAAAAAATTTGATTAATAACAAAATAATTATATGAAATACCATAAACAAAAAAAAGATAATAAAACAAAATTCAATTAAATAAAATAAAATAATGTTTATGTTAAAATGAAAATATAAAATTAAGAAAAATTGTTTGGAATCGCTCGGAGTGGGGACCGAACCTGGGTTCCTTTACTACCTCAACAACAAAACAGAACTTAGAACCTTATTTTACCATTTTAAAACCGCGTTCTCCTCATTTTAAAGTTAAAATTCAGTGTTTGCCATAAGATGCATTTTTAGTTGACTATGAAAGAGTTAAAGTGGTGATTATAATAAAACACAATTTTAGTCGCTAAACCTTTTTTTAAATTCTCTATGACTACGGGCCAATCGGAACATTTCCTCAAACAAAGACTATCAATAGAACCATTCGATAGTATCGATAGTACCATCGATAGTTTTACAGCTCTAGTATGCATGTACTTTAAAGGGTTGACATACAAACATACTAGATACACTTGTATGTACAGCTATTTATATGATCCCAACAAATTTTGTCTTTAAATAAAATGGCAGATATTATCCCAGCCAGCAAAATACCGACCTGAAAAAGGGAGAAAAGTGAAGGAAATGCGGATTTTTGTCCATTTACTGATTTCATTTTCGACATGCGGCAGAAACGTGTGTACAGAGAAGAACCGAAAATAGTTTTGAAACGGATATATTTTTCGCTGTTTTTCTGAAATTTTTTCAATGAATTTTTCGTTCAAAAATTCCTTTTGCATTTCACAGATGCTTTTTCACGGTTCAAAAATAAAATAAAATAAGGAAGCGCTCGACGGCATTCGAACCCTGAAAGCTAACAAATACTAGCACGCTCCTCTGCACGCTCAGCCAAATGAATTAAACTGCATTTTTTTGAACGTTTGTACGAGACCGCACTGTCGACAAAATTGACGTTTCTCTGCTGGCTGAGAAGTCATTAGGGCTCTTCAGGATCTTGTGCATATGATCTTGCATTTGCATAAAATTTGCAAATACAATTGCCAAGGGAAATCCAAGACCATTTCCACAATATCCGGCTTTTCAGGATCTTGTGCATATGATCTTGCATTTGCATATGGTAGCGAGCATAAAATTTGCAAATGCAATTCCAAGTGGAAATCCAAGACCATTTCCACAAAATCTTGAACAGCCCCATTGCTTTTTTTTATCGCCGTTGAAGTTGACGTGGAAATTATCCCTCACTGCTGGGCATTGTGCAATGCCAAGTAAAAATAGAATGAAAATATACTTAATACAGTTGTTTTCAGTGACTCACGCACATGCGAAAAATATTCACGTTTTTTAATTTTAGTTATTTGTTTAAAAAAACAGGGTTTTGAGGAGCTGAAAGCACTGTATCCGGTCAATAATGCTTCATAACTTTCTTAATACTCCATCAAATTGAATGAACTAAACGCCATTCTGAAGGACAGGTTAAGGTAAAAAATAAAAATATTAAGGATTGCCGCATGCTTCAAATTTCAGTGAATTAAATATATGTTTATCTTGAGTAAATTATTGCAACGCATTTAGCTAATGAAACACATTTCAATGCACTCTTAACCAGAAGTAATAATTTTGCAGAGTGTTGCCAACTATTTAAAAATCTATATACATACTTATTTCCAAAAGGTATTTTTGTGTTACTACACGATATGTCCCTTAATGCTTTCTCAAATTCTTCTGTTTGAAGTGGGAAAGCTCACGTACGAGCGAAAGATAGTCACGTTGTTCAAGTTTATTAAAAAGTAGTTTTAAAAAGCTAAAAGCACTATATCCGGTCAATCTATTGCCATATCTTTCATAATACTTCATAAAATTTAAATGAGCAGCGTAAATAGAAATTATTAGCGAAGTGGTACTACTGTTTGTGCTACGAATAAAGACCACCGGTAGAGACGCAACGAGTGTGCAGAATTTCACAATCTGAGCTACATATAGTGGCATTAAATAACGAAATACAACGAAGTGTTAACGACAATAACACAAAAATACAGCAGTAAGAACGAGAAAAGCGTATAAACAAGAAAAAAAAAGTGTCATTTGTGAATGGCACAAGTTGCAAAGTGAGATGAATTGAAGTTTAAGAATTTTCCAATAAGAATTGCAAAACGTAAACAAAAACAAAGAGAAGTTCTGATTTAAAAGTAAAGAACAGAAAATGTTAGTGAAGCTCACATTGTTGAGTGTAACGCAGTTAAAAGATATTTTACGTGAGAAGAATACACGTACCACCGGCACAAAATGTGAACTAATCCAACGTCTATCTGAAGTATTAAAATCGAACGAAGTCGAAATGCCGGAAAATCAGAATACCGCTGACGAAGCTGCAGCGGCGGACGCAAGTGTGTCACTTCAGGATCAGATAAATGAATTGAAATAAGTGTTAACTGGCGTATTGAGTGTCGTGTCTAGTGCGCAAAATACAGCTGCATAACAAGTTGTGCCTGCTGCTAGTACTCCTGATGCAGGACCTGTGCATGATATTTCAATTATGTCTACCGTACGTACTAGATACTCGGTAAAAGAAATCGCGGAGACAATCCCAGAGTTTGACCCAACAAATAACATTATGTTAACTGCAGAACAATTCGTGGACCGTGTTGATAGTGCGATGATAGCATATGGGTGGGAAGAGAAGTGTTTACTCTTAGCGGTATACAGCCGAATGAAAGGTGTTGCGCGAATGGGGGTAGATGGGTGCCAGTGTTTATGGTCCACCTGGGCTGATTTTTCAAAAGCGATTATTGAAGAGTTCGGTAAAAGCTTAGATGAAGCAGACGTTAATAGAATTATGAACAGTGCTACGCGTAGGCAAGGAGAAAGCGTAGTAGATTATTGCTTCCGCATAAGTGCGATATGGACTGAGTGAATCTGCTATTATTAAATATACACGCGAGGGTTTAAAGTATCGCCAACTACAATCGGAAATCGCGGTGATTAAATTTAAATCAACGAAGGAAATGCGCANTCTGAGCTACATATAGTGGCATTAAATAACGAAATACAACGAAGTGTTAACGACAATAACACAAAAATACAGCAGTAAGAACGAGAAAAGCGTATAAACAAGAAAAAAAAAGTGTCATTTGTGAATGGCACAAGTTGCAAAGTGAGATGAATTGAAGTTTAAGAATTTTCCAATAAGAATTGCAAAACGTAAACAAAAACAAAGAGAAGTTCTGATTTAAAAGTAAAGAACAGAAAATGTTAGTGAAGCTCACATTGTTGAGTGTAACGCAGTTAAAAGATATTTTACGTGAGAAGAATACACGTACCACCGGCACAAAATGTGAACTAATCCAACGTCTATCTGAAGTATTAAAATCGAACGAAGTCGAAATGCCGGAAAATCAGAATACCGCTGACGAAGCTGCAGCGGCGGACGCAAGTGTGTCACTTCAGGATCAGATAAATGAATTGAAATAAGTGTTAACTGGCGTATTGAGTGTCGTGTCTAGTGCGCAAAATACAGCTGCATAACAAGTTGTGCCTGCTGCTAGTACTCCTGATGCAGGACCTGTGCATGATATTTCAATTATGTCTACCGTACGTACTAGATACTCGGTAAAAGAAATCGCGGAGACAATCCCAGAGTTTGACCCAACAAATAACATTATGTTAACTGCAGAACAATTCGTGGACCGTGTTGATAGTGCGATGATAGCATATGGGTGGGAAGAGAAGTGTTTACTCTTAGCGGTATACAGCCGAATGAAAGGTGTTGCGCGAATGGGGGTAGATGGGTGCCAGTGTTTATGGTCCACCTGGGCTGATTTTTCAAAAGCGATTATTGAAGAGTTCGGTAAAAGCTTAGATGAAGCAGACGTTAATAGAATTATGAACAGTGCTACGCGTAGGCAAGGAGAAAGCGTAGTAGATTATTGCTTCCGCATAAGTGCGATATGGACTGAGTGAATCTGCTATTATTAAATATACACGCGAGGGTTTAAAGTATCGCCAACTACAATCGGAAATCGCGGTGATTAAATTTAAATCAACGAAGGAAATGCGCAAAACGCTTGATGAGTATCTGAAAAATTTGCCAACTAGCTCTCGAAGTTTTAATGACAATAAGAAAATCGAGGCAAAAAGTGAAACTAATGAGAAGCCAAATAAAATAAACGATAAATCGTTGACGTGTTATAATTGCATCGAGAAGGGGCACTATGCTAGTAGTTGTCCGAAACCGCAGACAAGGGAACGTTGCACAGTGGCCAATTTTTCGAAAAAGCTAGCCAAAAGTCAAAGCGTGCTGCAATTGTAATCAAGCCTTGTGTATTCGTCTTTATTTTGGTTGCTGGTTTTAAATTTCACCACATAATTTCGAAATTCAAAATGGCAGATCCATAATGGCTGCTGTGTACGCTTAAAATAATCAGATTTTTAGCAAAACTAAGGTAGTTATGTAAAAAAGGTCATGTTTTTGGCTTTTTTGTTATATAATGTGATGTAGCGGTTAGCAATATACGCTATAATTCCGCAGGGCCTGGGTTCAAGCCCAGTTTCTGACCAACATCAAAAAATAAGAAACAAACAAGTTTTTTGTAATAAAGTCGCCCTTTGGCAGGCAATGGCAAACCTCCGATTGTATTCAGACACGAAGAACAGCTTCTTATAAAAATAAAATCCCCGTTCGGATTCGGCATAAAACTGTTGGTCCCTCCCCTTTGTGCGCCAACATCAAGGCGCACGCCACAAATCGGAAGAGAAGCTCGGACAAACACTTACGAGGTCTTAATGTTTGTTTCTAAAAATCTTGATGTTAAAATTTACACGGGAACTGCGGGATTTTGAATGAATCAATAAACAAGACAAACATATTTGTTGGTACAGGAATATATTTTTAAGATAACAATTTTATACACCGTCAGACTCGCAGTCATCTGAAGTATCCAAGCTCGTATCTATATTTACTGATGGCAATTCCGCATCCGCATTTACAACAGTTGAAAATAATTTAATGGCATTTGACGACAGTTTATGATTTTGTTTTGGTGGGTTTAAACGTAAACTTGAAATGGCAGGGGCCGAGGATACAAGCAGCAGATATTTTTTAATATCCTTATACCTTGACTCTTGGGTTTCTTCGAAAAGTTACCCAATTGGCAGGATTGCCCATTCAATAATGAGAGGCCCATGGATGTGCACTCTAATATAGTAGTACTTTCTGACATTATTTAAATTCTAAAAACATCCAATCTTTAACCTCCAAATCTTGACAGAAATATTTTTTTACATACATAATTTAAATCTTTTAAACATAAAAAAAATTAAGAATCGCGTATAAAAACTGATTTCCAAACTACAGTGGCGGCTTGTGGAAGGTGGTTTTAACCAAGATGGATGGGAAAAACTTCAATATATATGAAAAAGAAAATTAGACCGCCCATCTCGACCACTCTCGTAACTATTTTCCTAATCCATCATAATGAGTAAACAAAAAAATCAATCCGTGAATATCTATGTCTTACGTCAGTTTTTAAATGGCGTGACAATGAAAAAACATGTATTACATACTCTAGATTACAATGTCCATGAGCGGATGCTTGAAAACTGTTATTTTTTTTTTAAGATAATACCACGATTTTAACAATGACGAAAATTTTAATTTATGAAAAGTTTAGAGCGAATTGGTAGCAACAGTCACTTCGATCTCCTGTAACATTAAATGCCTTAAGAGAATCGACTTGTTGTCTCATAATGATACGCAAAAGAGCCCTCCTAACAATATAAGATGGTTATGCATACGATTGCACCAATTTTTTTTGGACTTTTGGCCAGGGTTTTCCAAAAATTGGCCACTGTGCGTTGTAAAGATTGTCAAAAAGTGCACGCGCGAAACGAACCAGTGAATTGCGGACTGAACCCTACAGTAAAGCAATGTAGTACGACTAAACTTTTCGAAAAAGAAATTTTAGTTAACGACAAAGCAGTAATTGCATATTTTGACAGTGGTAGTGATTGCCATATGATACGTGAATCAATAGCAAAGGCTATAGCAAACGAAATGTATCCATGTGTAGTGCGAATCAAGGGTATCTGTGGTGGTGTCCAGATCACCAAGCATAAGGTCTATGTTACCGTAAATACTGACAACGTATCGATAAAAACTGAAATGTGTGTTGTGAGCGACGACTTTTTGAACACCGACCGATGTGTTATTAGGGCATGAAGTGTTTACTAGCAACTTAGTCGAAGCAACTATTAAAGATGGTGAGTTAAACTTTAAATAATATGATACCGCTAACGTGCTTTGCGCACAAAACAAAGACTCTAAAAACTTGAACGAAATAGTAGCAATGTAATGCTTGAAACACAATACCCGGCCAACGGCGAAGTTCACCGAATTGGGCGATGCCGTCGTTCACCGTTCGCCCTGCTTTTTCGGCTACTTTAACAGAATTAGAGCGGTAGCGAAAACAGCTGACACCATTTCGTCGCACTTATAAGTTAGGTGACCATATTTTGAAAAACGAAACCATATTTAGAAATGATGAAATGATAACAAATATGAATATAAGGGAATTATTATAAATTATTTTATTTTAAACCAGATTTAACGAATCGATCACTATATTTTTCAACATCAAAAATAATTCGTGTTACATGCTGTTTTCTTCTAAATCTTTGGAAGTAAAAAAACATATGGCCACCTTTGGCATGTACTGCCGCCATCGCCCAGCAGAGCGATAGAAATAAATCTATCGCCACGAAACGCCGCCGAGCGAACTTCGCATTTCGCTTTAGCTGTGCTCAATTTCATATGCCGGCGGGTGTTCTAATTTTGACAGCGGTAATTTCGCTGTGGTGAGTTCGCCGTTCGCCGGCATTGTGTTTCCACGGTAAAACTCGAAAATGAAGATTATAGTAGACAAATGTCAGAGCTTTTGAATAAATACCAAGACGTTTTTGCTGAAAACCTATCAGAAATAGGGAACACTCACCTAATTGAAATGAAAATTGAGGTCGACAGGGCAGAGCCAATTTGTCAACGACCATATAGAGTACCTGAACCGAAAAAAACTGCAGTAACTAAAATGTTAGATGAGCTACTTACTAACGACATTATCTGCGAATCACAGTCTGAGTATGCTAGTCCAATAACAATGGTGAAAAAGAAAGACGGCGGCGACCGCATCTGTGTAGATTATAGGGGAGTGAATCTACATACGAAGAAAGAGATTTTTCCAATGCCTAACATAGAAGAGCGATTGCAAGAAGCAATGCAATACAAATACTTTACGATACTCGACTTGAACAGTGGTTACTACCAAATACCTATAGAGCCAAATAGCAGAAAGTATACAGCATTTGTGACCACTGAACTGATGGCCTCTATGAATTTAAACGTATGCCATTCGGGCTGAAAAACGCTCCTGTTGTTTTCCAGAGACTGATGGCCAAAGTCAAAGAAAGAACACGTAAAGGCGACATGTTGCACTATATGGCTGACATCCTTATTGGAAGCAACACAGTTCCAGAAATTCTTGAAAAACTTGAACGAATATTGGACGTAATGAGAAAGCTAAACATTACGCTAAACCCAAACAAATGCGAATATCTAAAGCAAACGATAGAGTTTCTTGGGCATGAACTAACTCCAAACGGTATAACTCCAGGACGTGTAAAAACTTACTCCGTAGAACAGTTTCCGCAACCGACGACAGTCACTGAGATTCGACAGTTCCTAGTTTTAACGGGTTATTTCCGTAAGTTTGTACCGAATTATGCTATAATTTCTGAGCCATTACGTAAACTGTTACGCAAATATTAGCGTTTTGCCTGGAGTGAACTACAAATTCAAGCATTCAATCGACTTAAAGACGCTTTGACGAAGAAACCTGTTATTACAGCATATAAGATTGACGCCGAGCATGAAATACACACTGACGCAAGTGCTGTAGGTCTCGCTGGAGTTCTCCTCCAAAAAGAAGACGATGGGTTAAAACCCGTGGCTTTTTATAGCCGTTCCACAACCGATGAAGAAGAGAAAGAAATACCACAGTTATGAGCAAGAAACGCTGGCTGTGGTCGAGACTTTGGAAATATTTCGCTACTATGTGTCCAGTAAAACTGTCAAAGTTATCACCGACTGTAGTGCCGTCAAGACAGCTATGCAGAAGAAGGAGTTAATACCGAGAATAGCCAGATGGTGGCTGCAAATTCAGGATTTTGACATTGAACTCGAACATAGATCGGGGCAGAAGATGTTACATGTTGATGCCATTAGCAGAAATCCTAGTGAAGCCTCACATGAAATCGATACAGCATCTTTACGAATTGACAAGGTAGAATTAGAAGAAGGTGATTGGGTTTATAGCATGCAAATACAAGACGAGAGCATACAGCATCGAAAAATTATGCAACAACGACAAGATAACCAAAAGTGAATACGCCGAAGAAAATGGACGATTGTATAGGAAGATTGACAACAAACTACGTTGGCTTGTACCAAAGTCCCTCAAATAGTGCACGAATGTCACGCAAAAGCAGGACATCTCAGCATCCAGAGAACGTTAGAGAAGATAAAGACAACTTTTTGGTTTCCACGTATGAGAAGTTATGTAAAATCATTCATGAATTCTTGTACTGAATGTGCATATAATAAAACACCGGGTGGTATGAAAGAAGGCAATACCATTACGACGAAGCTGTACCTATTCCATTTAGGACTATACATTTAGACCATTTGGGACCATTTCCAAAAAGTTCAGACCGAAACGAATACGTGCTAGTACAAGTAGACGCATTCAGCATGTTTACTATTACACGAGCAGTCAAGAGCGCCGAAACAAATCCCGTTTTGAAAATCCTCGACGAAGTCAGCAGTTTTTTTGGCATACCCGAACGCATTGTAACCGACCGCGGGACCGCCTTCACATCAAAACAGTTTGAACGATATGGCAAAGACAACGACATCAAGCACATTTTGAACGCAGTACGTACATCCCGTGCAAATGCTCACGCCGAGTAAACAAACCGTGCGATACTTTCAATGTTGCTACCATCGACGAAAGAAGACAAAAAGTGGGACGAAAAACTGCGAAACATCCAGTGGTCGATTAATACATTAACCAACAAGACGACAAAGAAGACACCTCATGAGTTACTTTTTAATTTTGAACCGCGAGATATCTTAGCCAACAAACTCATATTGACACTAACTACGAACAATAAATCAACTGATGACATCCATCAAAAGCGTGAAGAAGCAGCGATGAAAATCAACACAGAACGAGCTAAAGCCAAACAACGTTATGATCACCAACATCGACGACCAAGAAAGTACGCAGAGGGTGACCTAGTCCTGGCAGAGAATGAACCGGCCAGTACTGGTACGTCACGCAAGTTAGAGCCGAAGTATAAGGGTCCGTTCCAAGTAGTCACTGTTTTGGAACGTGATCGTTACGTCATCGAAGACTTGCCTGGGTCGCATCGTAAGCAAAAGCATTATAAGTCCATTTATGCCTCAGACAAGTTAAAGCCATATTGTAAGCTACCAACTTCTGATGATAGATTATCTGAAAACGGAGATAAAGAGCACGACGAACAACTACGATGCGAGGGCGCATCGGTTTGTCAGGAAAGGCCGACTGTAATCGAATCTGGCAACACCGCCTAGCAACGTCAATGTTTGAAATAACGTCAGTATCCAAAGGAGAGTGTTCGATGTGATTTGGCGGTGTACGGACGTTCGCGACATCTATTAAATTCAACCAGTATTCTTTTAATATAATTTTTGTTAAAATAATAATTACTTTGTAATCTTAAAATGCGCTAATTAAACCTAAGCCTAAAAACCATCCTGACGGGTTATGAAATTATTATCGAAAAGCCAAAAAGAGCGCTTTTTACAAAGAAAAATTTATATGCACACATACATACCTATACAAAATGTATTTAACAAGGTGCGATTGAATTTGCCATTGAAACAAAATTTTGTTTTGATAATTTTGAATCGGGTCATAATTTGTTGGCACATTATGATGCCTTACAAGAGAACGCATTGAGTTGTCAATCACACCTTGTTTACGACACCTTGTACCTATATATAAGTAACGAAGACCAAAAACTGAAAATAAAAAAAAATACGTGTGTAACACCGCACACAAGATAGAAATGAAATTTCTTAAAAAAAGTTGTGAGTGCCAGGTACCTACTCACGAAATTTGATGTGTAAACATATGTTTACGGTTCGGCAAACCATTAGGCGATTGAGTTACATACATAGGTTTGGTTAGAAATCAAACAATAATTTCATTTCATCTTATTAATTTTCTGATATACATATAATTTATTTATTCATTTTCCGGTAACACCACCTTATACGAATTCGCGCTTCTAGCATCCTTAGGACCTTTTGTTTATAATGCAATCAATAGATCCTTACGAATTCGCCATTACCAAGGCACTAAGTAACGTACGCACTTTTGTTTGCAAAATGCATTTATTTAAGTTGAAAGAAGACAAATTCCTTTGTTCGGCATTTATGCTTACTCGCTTTCTATCTTCCAAGGCGAATTCATTTATTCTTATCGCGAATTCATATATTCATGTGGTAGCAAGAGTATAAAAACATAAAATTACCTTATAAATTAAAAGCATAAGTATCACATGTATGCGTAGTCCAATTCACGAAACCATTTCATCGATCTGAGTAAAAACTAAGAGCATAAACTCTATTTCGCGTTATTTGTAATCATGAAATGGTGTTCATTCATTCAGTTTCTACTCAAACGCATGAAATGATTTCATGAATTGGGCTACGCATAATGGTAGTAAATGACTGAATGAATTACAACAAACACATCCGTTTGACATAATGCAAGCCGAAAACGTTGGCTCAAATCAATCCGCAATCAAGTGGGACGTTTTGCCCACAAACATTGCAATTTTGCGAGCAGTCTCATTGTAAAATCTCATTTTTACAATTTCATAGTTTCGGCTTACATTTATATAATTCAACGAAAGCACGTAACTATGTCGGCTGAGTTATCCATTCTCGGTTATATAGTGTACAAAATAAACGCAAATTAAATGAGTTTGTACAA
>NW_016160466.1:60501-64269 GCF_001687245.7 Rhagoletis zephyria | reverse complement strand
TAATAAAAGTGCCAACAAAGCAGATGCTACAAAAAAGCAAGCAAAACCCACTGCCAAACTAAGTCAGCCACTAAAAGCTAAGAAGAAAAATGCCAAAGCAGCTGCAGCGCCGAATGTACAATCAAAGACACAACAGAAAAATTCATTGTTACAACTGGCAGCTATGCTGAAAGCGCAAACGGCAAACAAATCTGGCGAGAATTCGGCGCTTAGAGGGCTGGAATCGTTACTTAAATAGGTACCTAATTAAAGTAGTGCGTAGTTTGTTTTGTAGAATTTATATTATAATCATGCAAATAGATTACAATACATAGATATTTCGAATTGTATTGACAATTTATATAACCCATTGACTTGTTAGCAATGCTACTTTATTTTCTATACTTGAACAAAAGCAAATCTATCTTATTAAAATAAATTTACACCGCCAATAAACAAAAATCGTTCATCTTTGCCGTGGTGTATGATATGTGCTTAGCGTTCGCTTTTGTTTCGACTTACTGGAGCGTATTGTTACCTCGATTATTTGTGTTTTGCAAAAACATTGCAAACTAGTATGCCTTTGTTAAGTATATTTATTGCATAATATGCTGAAGGCTAAATAATAAATGGAATATACTAATATGTATGTACGTACGTTGGTATTTATTTCATTGCAGATATATTGCAACAAATGAAATTGTAAAAAATTCTGAGCACAGAAAAGCTGCAGTATTGTGTTTTTACTGCTTGCACCAGCATAAATATGTAGTATGAAAACTTTTGCTAGTGGCAAACCATTATCTGCATTTACGTACATAAATCCGAGTCCTTATCATACAGGCATGTAGGTACACAGACGCGGTTATATTTATGTATTTACTTCCTAAATCAATTTATAATAAATTTCATAGGATTCATTACTAACCAGCCAGCATACTAAATTTGTATACGATTTTTTAATACCCAAATTATTCATACCAACCGTCTTTAAAAGCATTTATAATACCAAATGCCAATTACTAATCAATGTTAATGAGGTTCTAAAGCAATCATTTAAAGACATACGCTAAACGCTAACAATCTATCCACTTACAGATTGTTTGATTGCAAAAACAAAGTAAATTTGCAAAAGCTAAGAATCAAAAAAAGCGAGCTTTAACATATATATTATATGTACGTATTTATGTATAATAGAGAGCAGCGTGAACACGCAAGAACCTGTTGTTGGCCAACAACTATCACGCACATAAACACATACCCGTACATATCGCGGTATCGGGAGGAATATAGACCACTTAGGCTTTGGCCATTAAAACACGCAGCTGCAGACTGCTTATATATATATATATATATATACAGCCGCATGCTAACATAAATGGTTATTTATATGTTGCAGACAATCGCTGGTCAATGCAATCAATGAGCCAAAGTCAAGGCTGCAGAACCAGAACTTTGAAGTTAAAAAGAACAACAACAAAGCTCCAAGGCGCATAAACATGTATATGGTTAAATACACATTTGTAAATATTTATATATTGTACTCGTACATACATACATACATATGTATGTATGTATACACCTATATGTGTGTACATATTTACTATTTGTGAAGAACAAGGAATTTGTTATAGCCGTTTTGCGTTACCTTGGAATGCGATGGCGATTTTTGCAATATTTACGCGCTTGTAAGGTAGTATCTGTATTTCACGTATATATGTATATATATTCGTATGTATTTCTGATGATTGGAAAGCAAACTGCCGATCATACTTATGAATCGAAGCCACCAAACCGGGCTGTAATAATTCTCCTATGAAAATGTATTAATTGGCAAGCCGTTCTATCATCATTTGTGTCTAACAGTCGGACACGTATAATTTCTTCGTGAGGAAACTTATGGCCAGTACTTGTTATTTATGAATATGAGAGTGTCCGGAAGTTTCGAAGACCGATAGCTGTCTTTAATATTTTTGTTTAGGTTTACAATTAATATTTGCATTACATCTTGCCATCTGTCCTTTTTTGTTAAGTCAATACCTTTATAGAAATATTTTTCTGAACCCGAGTGTTTCATGGACTCAACATTAGATGATTTTGTATTTAAAATTAATCTAGATTGCCGATTCTCCATAGAAATAAGTAATGCTGATAAAGCATCGAGACTTAGGGCCATTTTCACAGTGCGAGTCAATTCATATTCAGCAGTTAAGTCAACTATCGAATGAAAGTTAACTCTCCACTGTTAAAACGAAATACGGCTTTTTTTGTAAAGTACAATCCTTCGGCTGGTCTGCGCTTTTAAAGTTAATCGAGCTGTAATTCTAAAACCTCCCCAAACTGCTTGTTGATTTTTGTTATTAATTAAAAATGCAACAAATATAAAATAAACAAAAAAGTTTTTTAATCAAAACTTCGAACGGCCCATCCAAAATCACACTACCGAACAATACCGTTACTTAAATGTAAAATTGCATAAAATATTTAGACAAACGACAGTCTGACTTAAAACACTTGCCTGTAGTTATTGTACTCGTACCTCCGTAAGAGATTTACTACATATGTATGTATGTATGTCATTAAGTGCTTGTTTGCGTGTAGTTCCAAAGAGCTTAACCATCAATTTCGTAATTTTCGCGCTTCAGTGCCTCCAATAATGAAAGAAAAAAAAATGTGAAACGGTTCTTTTGGTAGTTATTAACGCAATTCCTGTTTGTGCCATGATTTGTGGCTTATAAGTATGTAGTATAAATTTTATACCAATCTTTTTCAAGTTCTTCATACCTTGTTTTCTTCTTAGTTGACTTTAAATTTCATTATTTACTTTCTTTCTACGTTTTGATCAATGATTTCGCCAGCAGCTGTCTACCTCGTTTGAAATATTCTGGACAACGCTAGATTGCGCAAGTACCTCTTGGATTTATATGGGCATACAAGGCCTATAAATATGATATTATGTATGTATGTATGCCCATACAAATGCATCTGTATTTATTTGCATATGTTGCGACAGACGTTAAGTCCACTCATATGCAAAAGATTAGCTGCACTTCAATGTGTAATAGAAGATAGGAGATTTAATTAACTTACTTTAAATTAACACCAGTTTACATTAGTATTTTAATGTATACATATGTATATGTACATACTTGCTAGTATATATCTTAATTCACATCATTACTGATTTACGAACAGGCAGAAACCGATAAATATAAGTTCAACTTATTGATTTAAAAGATAAACATTCATTTCGATACACCTGAAAGTCTACATTGTATCATCGTTCGTACATATTTACGCATGCGCGCATGTTTATTTATGTATGTATGCACCTTACATACATATGTACGTACATATGTACATTCATACGTACTTACATACATACATATGTATATCCCACATATGCGCTTGACGACGACCTTCTTGTCTGCGCTTCTTTAGGTCCCATTGTCCTCCTTCGATTTGTTCGATTTGCGGATAACCTGCCTCTAAAGCGTTCAAAATTGCAAGTCGGTGCGCATCAAATCGGTTAGTCTGCTTTTCTACTCCATTATTTATTTATGCTGTGTGTATTCATAATACTTTAAAAAAGAAAAAGGAGTAGGGTTAATCTTAAAAGAAGAAAAAAAAAGATAAAATGAAAACAAAGTAGAAATCTGGTTTTTCTGTGTCTGGGAATCTTCAACAAATTTGTAAATGTGTTCTTTTGATTCGATTAAATCGCTACGTGTTAATGGCGATGACGTTTTTTATGATTGCTTATTTGATTACTGCTTGATTAATATATTT
>NW_016160466.1:42197-55627 GCF_001687245.7 Rhagoletis zephyria | reverse complement strand
GAAGATTAATCTCCTAGTAGAAGTTTGAATGCAATTTCTACACCTCTACATCTTCATAACAGCCCATTGTGCACTAAGCAAAACACTCTCTAGTCACTCGGCATGTGGCAGAGTGACTATGCTCTTCCGTTGATGTCTTGCTTTTAGCCGACTGCTAACTCTGGACAGCTGGTCTAGTAACATCGGCAACGCTGATTTGGTTGCATGCAGCTCAGACGCGTTTTAAACTCGCAAAGGTGAAGTACGCATGCGCGACGCTCTTGCTCGATTAGCGGTGATGTGGATATGAATTAAACGCAAATAAATTAAAAAAAATGAAAATTAAATAACTAAATACGTACATACATACATATCAGGTCAGCTACTACATAAATAAGTGGTAAATCAAGAATTAAAAATTAAAGATAATAAATGAAAATAAAAAATGGTTTGAGTGCGAAAAGATAGCAAACGTCCGATTAATGCGCACAGACAGCGAACGAAAGAACAAAACGGGTTGGACGTTAGCAAAACGGATGGGCGGTGTTGGTGGACAGTGGCGACAGTATAGGTACATATGTACGTATGTATGTATGTATACAGTGACTGTGTTGGCGACTGTCGTCGCACCGGATGCAAATACATAAAAAGTGACCGTAGATACCAATAACTACATACATAAATATTGCCTTGGTCACCACCACAGAATTGTCTTTGAGTCGTGTGCTAATGGCCTGCGTTATCGAAATTTAAATTTGTTGTAGTTGTTTTTGCTATCGCACATGCATGTAGGTATGCCTCTTACGCTTGAATTTATGTGCATATGTACATATGTATGTATGTAAGTAAATTTTTATGCTTGCAATGAAGTGGAAAAGTTTGTCGCGCGTCTAATGGCACAGGAAATCGACGTAAATTGGTTGGAAACAAAATCCATCCAAAGTTATGCCGAGAATGGCCGATAGTGTCTGCAGGAAATGCAACCGGGGCTTGCTTGCATCGCGGAAAAATGACCATCAAACGTGCACGCGAGCACGCAAGCAAACAGTCGCAACTACTCTGAGTTTAGTAAATATTGTGAAGTCTGCAGTTAAGGCAAAATGCTTGCGTTCGAGGAAGGTTGCACTTCAACGAGTGACATTCAGTGCACTTCTTTTTTTTTGCTTTATTGATGAAGTGGCCTTTAATGGTCGTCTTTACTTGGACGCACAAGTGATGAGTAGAAGTGTGCATAATCTTTCATTCTAGGTATGATTATAGAAACGAAGAAGCCTCACTGGAGCGGTATTTCGATCATAGGAAGGTTAATTGGGTTCAAGTCTCACACAAACAGGGTTTCTTTAGGATTTGGATGCTCTCCCCTGCTTTAGAACAACTCTTGAATATTGACACATATACCATCTTACAAATCAATACTAAATTTTCTACCGGTAAGATCTATATATCGATGGCTGAGTGCAAGATCGACCTTCTCGGGAACCAGTTCGAAAATGCCCTATCTCAGAAAAGTTTTTAACAACGCTCTGTCTCAGAAAACTTTTCAAGAACGCTCTACTTCTGAATTTGGTTGAAGAACGCCCTATCTCAGCTTATTTTCAATGTATGTATTTACGTTTGAGATAGGGCGTTTTTGAACCGAATTCTGAGATAGTGTTTTTCAGTAAAATTCTGAGATAGGGCGTTTTAGAACTGGCAGCCGAGATAGCTCGATCTTCCTCTCAGCCATCAGCAAAGTGAAATCTTTTACTTGCACGACATTTTATGCAGTTTTTCACTAAGGTTCCTATTTACCCATGTCCATTTGCAAAATTTTTAATTTTTATTTAATTGTATCTTAAAAATAATGGCAAAATTTCATTGAATTAATTTTTTCGTTTTCGCAATGGTTTATACATTTATAAATTTATGCAAAATTTCTACAAGCTATTCTTTTTCCTCAATAAGCTGGCAGGTGTTTTGTTTGCAAACTCGTATTTGCATGCCTACGTAGAGGTGTGTGTGTATGTTTATTTAAGCATGAGTAATATTGTTGACGTTTTTGTGGATGAAGACAAAAGCTACAGAAAACGTCATCAAATTGAATATATCAGCAATGAATACAAAATTGAGCTGTTTGCATATAAAATATTCCTTTTACGCCGGCACGCTTATGGAATAGTGAAAAGGTCAAACTTCGGGGAAAAAATGTAAACAATACTAGAAAATATCCCAGAATAAGTTTTCTTCTATATTGGACGAGAGTTACCGGAAACCCAAGCGTACAACCACATGTGAAGGGAGCTTTTAAATTTTTTAAAGTATTTATTGTTTTTTGCTATTTTAATTTTTTCAAAGTTCCTTTCATTTAAAAACTTTATTTTATTAAGTGCTACATCTTTTTGGGAAGATAGGTACCTACTGGTTTTTTATCATAATTTTTCTAAGTCCGAAAAGTTTAAAAAAAATTAAGAAACGCTAAAAAAATTTAAAAAAATTTGATAACACTGTAGTCAAATTACCACCAAATCATACTTTCCCTCAGTGATGCAATTTTCTTAATGACACGCTTTAGTGACTTCACGATTGACTATGTACATATACACATTTGGGTTTATAGCGGTACAAATTTAATTGCAGTCTAAAAGTGAAATTTCAATCGGCTCAGCAGAGAAATGTGACTTTATTTCACGAATGACGGAATTTCCACACATACAAACAAACATATGTATTAATGAAACAAGTGTGCAAAATATTGGGCGAAAACTTGTAGCCGCTATCCTTTTATGCAGGCAAACGTATGTACATATACATATAGCAGATTTACATTAAGACGGCTCACAAAACTTCACAGGAAGTTAGTAAAATTTATTAAACGTAAAAGGTTAGTTTAAAGTGTGAATACAATTATTGGAGAAGCTTTGCCAGAGGCTGATATTTTTTTTAAACAATTCTTTTTGCAACTTCTCCTAAGTTGCTAATTGAGTTCAAAGAGTTACACCACCCTGAAGGCCAAAAAAATTGGTTAACAAATTTATTTTTTTATGACGCAGATTTGTATGAAATTTATAAAAAACCTTTTTTCACACATATAGTCAATATATAAGAGAAATTTCCAATAAATACAAATTTGAAAAAAATTGTAAAATGGTGGAGGTATGACCGCCTCCTCTTTTAATGATGGTGTACAAGATTTCTCAATCGGGTACTGTATGAAAATTACAAAAAGTTGCTCAGAGTGAAAAGAGAAATCGATTAACCCGTGTCTGTCCGCCCGTCTGTCTGTCCATTCCTCTGTGCTGACGATAGCTCGAGGAAAAATTTGAGATATCTTAACGAATATGTTTCTGTGAGATAAAGACAGATGGTTTGAAAATGGGTAAAATTTAAGGGAACCACGCCCACATCCCACATAACGGAAGCTGTTTAACTCAGAATTGATGTTTGCAGTAATTCTTTAGCAAGTAATCTATTTAAAATCATTTTTTGGAAAATGGGCGTGACACTGCAGAAATACACTCCCTTTTAGAAACTGTTGTATAGTTTTTGGGCCAGAGATCGAGCCCGAGTCTTCTTTAACTCGCAGTATTTGGTTCAGGACTTTTTTCGATTTTTTTTATTTGTGGAAGAGCATGCAGGCTTTGTCAAGGTCTGCAAAACTTGAAAATATCCGCTTATTACTTCAGGTTATTAAACGGAAATTAGATGGAGAATATTTTGGAAAGGATGGCAGTGCAGAGCTTAGGTAAAGTGGCCAAGTTATCGATTTTTGCTATGGCGACAACTTTCTTCACTGAACATTGAAATTGATGTTGTCGTCTGCTTTCAATGGCTATCAGACACAACTAAATGGCCCAGCTTAATCAATTTTTTTAATACTCTCGCAGTAGATGGTACTTGACAACATGATTTCATTCGCTATGCGGGAAATTCAAAAATTCACTAAATTAAAAAAATGATCTCGTTTTTTTTCAAATTAAGAAAGAAATTAAGTAAAGTTGCAAAAATACTGTGTATAAATGTTCATTCGAAAACCCATTTATACAAATATTTTAAATGATAATCTATGCATATTGAAACTTCCATGCGCCTCATTACTGTTGCCTCATTTTCAAGTGAAATTTAAAAAATTTCTGCTACTGAAGCTATCATCAATTCAACAATTCCAATGTGAGGATTTAACCTTAGAGTGCCACGATATCCATGGCAATAGCATCTGTAATTATATTATTAACCACAATTTCCACTCATCTCCTAAATCATCATTATGCTGCCGCACGCCACTTACCATTTATATCATACGTATGTATGTACATATGTACGGGTATTGGTATGGATAACATGTGTGTATGTATGTACATATGTATGGTTTATGCATGTTTGGAATCATATGGTGGTATAGCCACCAGCGATCGCATCCGCATGCAATAAAGCCTCAATTATGATGGTTTCATCCATACGTCGTGCGAATATCTGTCCATACTTACTTTGGTTTATGACCAACACTTTTTCTCTTATAAATTTCATGTTCATACTCGTTTTCACTGTTCAATACCTACTTCATTTGTTATGTGCAAGTCAACTTTTCAACAATTGCAGAAAAATGCCGCCTTCCTTACAAGTGCTCGAGTGATTGGTCGGTCGACCGATTGGTGGCATTCAACATGAGTCATGTGCATTAGGTTCAAGTTAACGACGTATGAACACAAATATGTATGTAAGTAAGTATGCAAGGTTTTTTTTTTTGCAACAAGTATACTTGAATATGTGCGTAGTATGTATGTGTGCATTTATCCAACACACAAATGGGTTTCGCAGCTTACAATAATTTTCTTCCACGCTTTTGAGCGGTGGCAATGAGCTCAGCTTTAATAATAAGAAACAAAATTACATTAATTAACTTGGAGCAAGAAAGGCGATCAATTGACTAAGTTGGCATTTTTTTCTTTTTGTTTTGTTATGGTACATTATGGCTTTAAAGTGTTTGCGCCATTTTTTCTCCTCAGTAGAAAAATTAGTTCCGCCGCCGACATGACAATTGAGATTCGTTTATAGAGAGGTCATGCTTATCTAACGTTTGGATTCTCGAAACAATCTTAATTGAGTTGTTGCCGCCTAAACAATTTTGGATGAGTTCAATAGCTGAAGTCAATTGGAACGTTATTTTTGTGGTTGTGAATTTAAAGAGTCATGCCGGCAAGTAGCTAGCTCAGGCCTAAATGTTAAAAACTCAAAACGTACACCTATATCTTAAAAAAATGTATCCACCACCCCCTACTCGTAAGAGCCATTCAACACAAAATTGTTTGTTTATATGATCATTATCTTTGAAATCACACGCTTAGTTTTTGTCAGACAGAATGGATGACCTCTGTAAAAAAAAAAGTTACTTATAATCTGGATCCTGTAATATCCCCATTGACCCGATCCGCTCATCCTTAACTGTTCATGAAAGACATATTAAATTTTCATGTATGGCATAATAAACTCATAAGCTAGACATTATCCAATATGCACCACGCCCCACTCAGTGTGCGCGCATTGTAGCTTTATAAAGTTGAATTATTTCACCATACAATAAATTGTTTATTTGCTGCTATTTCAATATGAAATGTTTTTTCACTCCCATTTAAACTTCACACAAATAATAAAAAAAAACCTGAAACAATAAAAATGATCTAATAAGCGTTTTTGCAAAGTCGTTAGTCAAAATACCTACATATATACATATATACATATATTATTCGCACATGATTCACTCGTTTAAATTTTAGGTTAATTTGTATTCCAGTTTTTTGTTACCGCATTTGTCTTTCTAAACTTTAAAGCTGCTTCAGTTGACATATAATACGTACGTACATATATGTATGTACAAACATACATAACCGGCAATTTTTTCCCCCAAGATACAAGCTTATTTTTGGACTTATGGGAGCTTCATTTTAATGTCATGTAAGTGATGAAAGTACCTTGATTACTTAGCCCTTAGCCGAATCCATGTGAATTAATTGTTCACATGATTTTACAAGCAAAACAAAATCCAGTTGGGAAATATTTGTATTGTTTTAATTTATAATTTTTGGTAATATGTATCTTTTCACATGGAATTTCCATTAAGGCCGATTATTTCTTCATAGACGATTCATATAGACCCAAGTTCCTTGGAAGATGAACATTACTCTGGACGAAGACATATATGTATTCTTAATCGCCTAGTTATCAAGCTGATATATTATCTGAATTATCTACTCATGATCTTATTGTAAGCGCTGGCTTCATTTGCAAAAAAAAAAACGATAGGATTAAAAACACCGAAGAAAAATAGGTAATGGGCAGCATAACTTTTTTTTTTCAAAATCGCATAAACTTTAATCTTCGTATCACTGTTGTGAAGATCAACGAAACGGCAGTTTCGATATGGTCAGAGAAAGCAGGGTCTTAATTAAGTGGATTTAATTTCACGAAAGTTCACATCATCATGCAAGACATAAGTAAATTGGGTCTTACTTCGGATCGAACCGGGATAGGTAGAAGTTTAACCTGCCAGAGTATTTCATTGTTTCAGAGTAACGCAGGTCTCTCGAGGCATATGAAGCTTTCTTCTTCAATGGGTGGCGGTTGAACTCCAATAAGGTCATTTGCGGGCGAGAGTTGGTGAAGGTGGTCCATTGGTAGTTGTACGTAATCCTGGATATTTTTTGTGAGTTCATAGAGATTACTTCTGACGAAAATTTTTGCTTCTGACAAGTCCCAGAATTAGGCGCTCACTTGCTGACAGTCGAACTTCTTGATCAGCTTTAAGTAATGCGCCCTTCCTGAAATCATCTGCACCAAGGGTTTGCTGAGGGAGTAAGTTAGTCTCGTTCGAGCACAGGTAATCAGAGCTAATGCCGGACCCCAATATCCAACTAGTCAGCGTATAAGACCAGAAAAAATCCCATAAAGTTTCTTTCAAGGGACAAAAAAAAAACATGTCAGTGAAAAGTAGGAAAAGTAAAGTGCCATAGTAAGTATGTATGTATGTATGTATCTCATTGGCTTTTCCACTTTTATGCACAAAATGGCAAAGCATATCGCTGAACAATATCTGATTGTAGAAAGTTTTGTAAAATGACACCAATAACAAGTAAGACACATCTATCGGTAGCAATCTACTAAGACTCCCCAGAACTCACATGAGTTTTTTTTCGCAAATAACGTCATCGCGACGACACAATTTCAATGAACCGCGAATAGAGTGGAGTGGAGCAGAAAATGCCCGTAATGGCAGCATAATCCAAACATACTCGTGCATAAGCTTTTAATAAGCGGACATACATACATACAAATAGCTATTCCACCGGCATAGATGGATGAACGAACATACAGACCAAATGACTATAAAGCCACAGCAAACACAAAGAAAAAAGACTATATTTGTTGAAAGAGTTCGAAGACCACAAGGAACGACATGGGTTGTGGCAACAACAACAGCAACTGTAGCAATGAGAATAATGAAAATAACATAAGCAGCATAAGTATGAACATACTCGTACATACATACATACATACATTCATACATACATACATGCATACTATGTATTTGTACAATAAATAGCAACATCGGCTAAGAGTGGCGTTTAAAGCGTGCATAGACATTAAAAATACAAATAACAACAAAAATAAAAATAAAAACACTAAACACTAAAATTAACCAATTGAACTCTGGCAATAGGCCGCACAGCAGTTGTAGCGACAGCAGTGATAATTCCAGCCGTAGCATCGCCAGCGGCAACAGCAGCGCAGTGAGGTGGTGCCGCTGTGGGAGGCAAAAAAGTAGTGAATACCGCTGACTGCCTATAGAATTCCAATATGAGGGTATCCATTAGGGATGTTAATTTTTCAGCTTTTGCCGATCCCGGAATTTTCGGGATTTCGTTATCACATTGCTTCTATATTGTTTGAGAAGCTTTTCTACCATAAAATAAATAATTATAAAAGGGTGTGGAACCTACTTTTTTATTTAAAGTTGCGTTTTTATTTTTTCTCTCTGACGTCAAAATTTATTTAAAAGGACTTTGTAATTTCAAAGATATGAAAAATTCCAAAAATTATCTAAAAAATTCAATGCAATTTGGAATAAAAATATGGGTACCAAATGCAAAAGGAAAATTCTTTTTAGAATTAAAAAAATTTTAAAATGTTTTGGATTCACAAGAACAAATAGGTATTTTTTAAGCTGATGAAGTTAGAAGGATGAAATTCAACGATGTTATCGAGTTTATATAAGTCCTTAACTTATAATTTTTTCAAAAACAAATATTGCGAAAATTCAAGGATAAAATTTTGAAAGGACATTTTCAATACTTGCCAGTCCTTCTGCACCAAAAACTTTAATCTGTTTAAATTCTACAGGATTTTCTCTTTAATTTGATAACCATACTTATTCTCTAAGTACATTTCTCTGAATTTTTTGAATCATTTTTGAATTACTGACGTCAGAGTGAAAAACTTAAAACGCGATTTTACTATATTTGGCCAATGGTTTCGCGAATACATTGATATTTGTGTTTAAAATTTGTAGGTATTATTGCCATCAGTGCAAATTACAAATCCAGAAAATCCTGGGATTATTTGCCAAGAATCCCGCGATTTTTGGGATCCCGAGATTTACATTCCTAGTATCCATGTAGGCTGTGTGTGTTGTGATACTGTTTGGCGTGTGGATTGGAGAACGGCATGGGACCGACCGACAGATCGATTGCTCGTTGTCGAAGCTGACTTTGTTTCAACAGCGAGGAGCAGCAGTCAGACGGCGCTGTTGAGTAGAGATTCAGCTTTAGTTTACAGACGCATTCGGCGCTCGATCACACGACGGGGTATCACTCACACGCGTAAATATATTGTTATCAAAAAATATATATATATTTCCTAAGTCAATTTTAAAACTAGATATGAGGAGATAAACGCACGCCAAAAATAAAGCAGCAAAAACAATTAATTTAAATTGCCTATATTTTTTGCATAAAACATAAATTTGTTACAATAATACATACTGTCCACCACCCACTAACCCACTTATTCAGTTCTGATGGCTCATCAAAGTCAGGTGCTCAGCTGTAAATTGTGTGAACGGCTTTCTTAAATAATAAACAAATAAAAAACAAAAGACATGTCGCAATAAACAATTAAACGAGTGAATTAAAACAACACATCGATCTTAGCGATCAATTTGACAAACAAACAAATTTCCGAAAGATTTCTACCGTAATTTCCAGCTGTGCGAATCGTGATCAAAACCGCCGCATCGATTAGATAGATTTAACACTGAAATGCTAATATTTTGCATTAGCAAGACCACCAAACGCGTTTTCGTAATAAATGAAAGTGTGTGTGTGAAATTAAAAAAAAGTAAAAAATAGATGTAGTTAAAATAAAAGAACAATTTTGTAGAAATCAACAACTTGCAAATTTCATTAACAAAAACCAAAAAGAAAAAATCCAAAAGCAAAAGCGGCTAAGCTACACACTCCTGATCCCCCGCCCCCCCCCACAGAGCGTGATCAATCTATATGCAAACATACATATGTATGCCACTGTAATAAAGTGAAAAGTGTACTAAAAAAACAAATAATAATTATAAAACAAAATAAGCACACAAATAAAGGCGGAGTGGAGCACACACCCGAAAATGGATTGGAAAGAGCAACCGGCCGCAAATGATATCGAGCAATTTCTACGCGGTAAGTCGTTTCGCTTCGCTTGACTTGTGGCACTAATGTTTTCTCATTTTCCCCACTTAATACGCTATTGTGCGACAAGCTTAACTATGTAAATATTTACTAACATTCCACTGAATGCAATGTTGGTGGTTTTAGTATGTATGTACATATGTATGTAGTTAACCCTTTTTTCTATGTGTTAAAACGTTTTCACACTCATATGTTAGTTCTACTTTTATACTACTTCCTTATACATACATACATATATGTACATATACTAAGTGCCGGGAAAAGCTTATATTCCTTAAACATATGTATCTACATAGTTAGATTTGCTTAGTGACTATTCTTACAAGTGTTATGTAGCAAAATAGAAAATTTTTCTCAGTAATTCTATCAATTTTTGTTAATTGTCTGTGTAAATCAAAGAAAAAGGTGCTTAAAGCAACGACTAAAATTCCTGGAATAGCTCACCATGATTTTTTTTTTTAGTTTAGTGTTTAATGGTATCTATATGTAAACGTTTTTATAAGCTATTTACTAAAATATCGCTTCAACTACTACTTTACATATCATCCATCTCAATTTTTTTTATTATGAAACCACTTCTTTTAACTCGCTGATCACCGACTAGTTTGGACGTTTATTAATAGAATCTTCTCTCAATTGGTCTTAAATTTGTCACACAATTATAGAGATAAATTTATCGACAGATGGAAATTAGAATACTTTGTACTTAAAAATTACGTTCGTGGTTCTCAACAACCTTTAGATATTGTAACCAATCTCTCTTTGATACAAGTAGGAACTCGAATAAATTTTTATCCTTTACTATTTCAGACAAGTGTTGCATATGCTTCATGATCCAATGATCCGAACTAAACCAAATTAGTATGGGACTACCCTTTCCAATAAAAAAAGACATTGATCGAAAACGGTTCAAAGTTATCCGGTATTCCGATGAATTGATAATGTTCCTCATTTTTTGAAGTCGATTAAAAATAAATACAATCTTTGTAAATACAACGCAGTAATTCAACGTCAACGTCGCACAGTATTCTATTTTGGAAAAAAAGGGACAAAATCAAATATCTCGAGAAGAGAATTCAGGAAAAATCGACCTTGACCTTTAAAACCTTTAAAAGGACCTCTAAACAAAAGATTTTAATTTTTTTTTATTTTTTGGCCTGAAACCAGATGCAATGAACTTTTGAAAAGTTTGCTGTTCTTGCGTCAAAGAACCAACTTCAGTGGTCGCAAGAATCGAAAAAGGCATTAAGAATTTCTTTTAAGTTTAAGTTTAAGTAAAGCTGTGTTTAAGTAAAAAAAAGAAAAATCAAAAAAATTACTTTTGAAGTTCATGTAAAAGGTCTAATTAAACGAAAGATTACAAATTGCCTTAACCTCAAAACCGGTCTTCAAAAGCAAATTCTTTAAATTTTTTCTCTTTTCATGGATATGGATTTAACGAGACTATTTTCCTGAATTCTCCATCTCAAAGTTACATTTATATTGCTCTCTCTTCTCGTCCTCGAGATATTTGATTTTGTCCCTTTTTTCCAAAATAGAACACTGTGCGCCGCCGTGAATATTTTTTCAGCCAAATTTTTCTGAGAAAGTTGAAGTAGTGAAAGTTTCATCGAAGGACCATTGGGATTATTTACATATTTAAATAACACAGGCCAAGAAGGGTCAAGAAGCAGAAAACCTAACATATATTTTCGAAAGATTTCGGTACGCTGAATCCAAATCTGGCTGTAAAAATTTGATATGACGTCAGGTTTTTGAGTTATCCTAACCTGAGTGTGCAAAACAAAACATGGTTTTCGTCACACACAGAAAAGTAGACAAAGTAGTCGAAATGCGATATCTTGGCGAAAAAGGGGGATAGTTTGTTTATTTAAGATACTTTGACTAGTTTTGTATGAAAAAAAGTGAAGCGCGATGCGAGTAGTTTTAAAAATGAACGACTACATCCAGGTCCGAGCAGCATCCGAAAAAAAAATTTGTTTCTCTAATAGTGGTCGCCCCTCGGCAGGCAATGCATAGCCTCCGAGTGCAATGAAAAAGCTTCTCACACTACAAATTGTAAGAAATGCTCGGCCAAACACTTTGCTTGAATGTGAGCGCCAAATATTTATTTATTTACTGTAGGTTTGGTGTAGTGTCGCACAAAGTGGATAAGCATGCATTGAAGTATTATTGTTGTTGGGACTGTCGATACAAATTTTTTTAATGCTAAACAGAGTTTCTTTGATTTGTGAATTTGTAACATTTTTTTTTTTTTTTTGAGATTGGGGATCCCCTCAATATCGAATCAGGAGACTACTACTTAATATGCAACTAAAATTCGAGTAAAAATTCAACATCACTCAGTTAGCAATTACGAAAATATGTGCCACGAAATCGCAATTCACCGGACGTTGGCAGCTTAGTGCTTGGCAACCTACTTATTGCAAGAAACGACTTTCTACTACAATTCGCACGGTTTGGCTTGGTGGCCTCTACTGGCAGCTTTAAAGCATTATGTACATATGTATCATAATGAGAAAATAAGAAGACACCTAATTACATACATAGTATAGAGCTAACAAGGTTTTATGAAAACCCCATAATTTATAAATAAAAGTAGCCACGCCTCTTCGGCGTCAACTAAATTAGTACCTCACCGACGCCGCCTAGCGTTGCCTACAAAAGTTTTGCAAAGAATATTTTACGCATTTAAATTTTTTGTTTTCTTCTTCTAGCCGCTCGCACACTAACTACTAGTTGCTTAATTTACTGCATTCGCTTATTTTTTGTTGACTCACTAAACTTGCCGCAGTTGGTTCAGCTAACCCCCTTCCCACAGCTTTGGTAGTACGTTTTGTTTGCTGTTTTTTTTTTTTTTTTTTTAAATTGGCTTGCCGCAATGCCTCGATTTGTAACGAACATTTGCGGTTTTTTGACTGCTCAGCGTTATTCTTTGAGATTTTTCATTTCATTTTTATGTAGCTGTTAATGTAGCTTTTTTTGCGGTGTGTATTGTCTTTCCGTCTGAGGTTAATATGTATGTATGTAAGTAGTTTACCGCTAACACATTTTTGTTTTTATTATTTTCATATTTTCTCAGTTTTTCTTTGGTTAAATGGCGTTACCGTTATTCTGCTGGCTTTTACTTTTAGTGTCGCAACATCAACACATTCGCGCTAGTTATGAATTCATCATCGTTTAACCCCCTGCCTTTTTGCTTACACTTTTTTGAAAGCCATTTAAGTTTCAGAAGTTCACGACTCCAGTCAACTTAAGCACACAAATATGTAGTACATACACAGATGTATATGTACGTACATATGTACATATCTTAAGGGCCTCATTAACTCTTACTTAGCTTTGATTAGGCTTTGAATTAGTCTGCCGCTTGGCTTTGTTAGTCATACATTCAAAATCATGTAACCAAACACTCGAAACTTTCTTTGAGTAGTTGTAAAAAAAAAAAAAAATGCATTGCACACTGACTTTTATAACCGCTTTTATCGTCCAAAACTTAATTTCAACGTTGGAAATTTCTTATAATTACTCGCTCGTGTTAAAAGGGTGTTAGCTGAAATTTACTTTATTAAAAGTTTTACGTAATTTTAATGGTAACATTAATGGTGTTGCTGGCCTAAGAATGTGGTATTTAAAAAGTCATTACATCATTGAAATTACCGCTGGTTTTTTATTATCGCTTGACGTTTGTTTTCTTGAAGGATGTATGTAACGCTTTTTGTTATCACAGCTCAAATCTCTAAA